>NC_057797.1:147447418-147721189 GCF_018294505.1 Triticum aestivum
CTCGCATGCAAACCGACTTTGATTTCTTGACTGATCAACGCGTAGTTGCGCTCAATGCATTGGGTTTCCAGGGGAGATAACAAGGCAGAGTAAGGAGCGTTTTGTTATATTGCTTAGGCTGGTCATAGTGGTGAGTAACTTGGACTAGTACAACATGCATATGTTACTGTCTATGTTTTTTGGAAGCCTACTAGTCTATGTTACTACTACGCGAAGTTTGCCGTCAAAAGTGAGCCGATCTGGCTCTCCTGAGCTAGCAAGGTTTTTCTAGCCCACCCAAGCTAGCTGGCCCACAAAAGCTAACATATTTTAACAGTTACAAACGCCTAACCTTGCCCGGCTATGCTATAAGCTATTCTTGCTAAGGATCCAAATGCTCCCTAAATAACAACACTCGCTAGCAACGAGGCCGGGAGGGGATTGAGATGCGAAGTTAATGAACGACGCCTAAACATTTTGGGAATATCTGATTTTCGTAGGATGACTTAACACCTAGACGGAGGGAGTACTAATCCTTAGTCCAGGTTTGATGGAATATTCGTCACCTCTTCTCTTCTTGTACGTACTCCATTTGTATCTCACTTCATGTGGCTTTGCACTTGCATGATTTTCCTATTCTATGAACCTATCTGTGCGTGTGCGTGTGCGTGTGCGTGTGTGTGTTTAACAGCATGTGTGTGTTAGAGAGAGCGACAGATCAACCTACTCCTACAGAGAGATGGTGTGTAGTGTACGATTTTAGCCGCCAGAGTCGGTGCGTCCTCTCGTTTTCGGGCGTCCAGTAGGGACAGGCGGACAGCTGCCACGCCCTCTCCTGACTAGCCTAGCCCACCCAAAGCCCCTCCATCGCCCGCGCGCACTTCCCGCCCGAAACGGTCAGTGCCGCATTCATGCCCGGGCAGAGCGGACGCGACCTCTCACTGGCGCCTACGTTGAAGGGAGAAGCGGATTCAAGAGTGATGGTTGCTTTTTCCGTCCAACTTACTGCTGGGTCTATGTGATTTGACGGCTCATTGGTCATTATTACTGAGGTGGTAGGACTGCTGGATGTCCCATGCTTTCGGTGAAAGGAGGTACTACTAGATTACAATTTTCTCCATTCTTACGGCGGAGGAGTGCAAGAGCAGTGAAAACACGCAGGCCCAGTGATTACACAACCCACCTCACACTATCACCATATTTTCTGGACACCGTGCGACACCTAACTCTTTACATAGTACTCCCTCTGTTCCTAAATATAAGTCTTTGTAGAGATTCCAGTAGGTGGACTACATACGGAACAAAATGAATGAATCTACACTTAAAATGCATCTATATACATCCGTATGTGGTTCATGGTGAAATCTCTAAAGACTTATATTTAGGAATGGAGGAAGTACTTGTATAGTACGTAATGTAATTTATCAGCAAAATAGTACAATGTGGTATGTGCGATTCAAGATTACTGGGACTAGTTGATGAGACATAAACTCATCACAAATACAGTACGTAGAAGTCAGTAGAGGTATGTGCGGGGCAAAGAAGTAGAGAAATACCCACATGGAGTGATGTGGTGTAACGCCCCGGACACGCCCACCGGTGGTCGTTACTCCTGGCGGGATCTAGACTGGCCCCACAGATCAATACTAGTCTTTTCTACGCACTTTGTCCTCACTCGTGCGCACCTGGGAGCAACTTCCCGGTCGGTAACCCATCCTGAAAGTACTCCAAGCTGAGCACGCTTAACTTTGGAGTTCTGTCAGAATGGGCTCCCGGAAAAGAAGGAATTCCTTATTGATATGAGTAGTCTATCATCCCTAATAAGCCAGGCTATCACATGTGGGCAGCTGGAGCAGTGGTGCAAGCCGGCTATAAAGGGCGTTGTACCTGAGGGATGTCGGGACGTAGCTCAACCTAGAGGAGGGTGGCGGGAGGAGGCAACTACCCACGTCACAGCAGTGAGCAATGGACGAAGGCAACCTGACCGGCTTTGTGAGAGAGAATGGTGGGGACCCCTGATCGGGACATGCCGACAGTGGGTTTTCACCGTCGGCAACGGCGAACGCATCTACACTAAGCATCCACCCCTTCCCCCGGCGGACGTGATCCGCCAGGATGTTAGAGATGTGGCCATAGTGGTTTTGTGCGAGAGAGTGTGAAAACTAAAGAGAGCAACCCCAGCAAGCAACCGTGTAGGCTCATCTTGCCTATGTATATACTGGAGTGGTTTCCTTTTCTCTCCATATGAACTTATTTATATTGCATACATGCCACTGAAGAAAAAAACTTTATTTATAAATGACGCGGCACCTACTACTCGTTCCCCTATAAACCTTGCGCTTGGCTTCTCCAAACTATTAACCTTGCGATTGGCTCTTCGCTCTTCGCCTCTTCGGGAAGTCGGGCAATAATGGTACTGCAGTATATATCGTTCTGGCTATATGAGACCGAATGAATTGCTGCACGTCCACCACGTGGCGAGGGTCGAGGGGCGAGGGCGAGTGCGTACTATTACGTCCGTTTCAATATGGACTACATACAGAGCAAAAGGAGTGAATCTACACTCTAAAATATGTCTATATACATTAGTGTTTGGAGTATGTACTAGTAGTTCATATTGAAATCTACTAAAGGACATATATTCCAAACAATATGATAATTTCTCTAACCAAGGTAGGCACGAGGAGTAAATGGAGGGAGTACTAGTAAAATTTTCTCCTTGTCCTGTGAGCCACCGCGCGCGTGGGCGAGGGAGCGGGCATACTAAGCAAGCTTCTCCTTGTTCTGCGAGTTGACGGGACACATTTCGAAAGTACTCCAGTGTATAGAGCCTTGCCTCTAAGGTAGGCCCCACATGGTTTGCCTCTTTTTTAACATAATGCATCAAGTCGCAATTTGTTTGTTCACCCGTGGTAGACGATCCTCCCTCCATCTAGTGGACAACCAGTACATGTGTCAAGTTACCACGTGGGCTGCCTTTTCATACAAAAATGAGCTCCACCGTGTACCCGCGCGGGTGTGGTTGGGAAAGAGACGGGAGTACGTGCGGTGTGCGTGCACCTCTTCTCTTCGTGCACGCCCACCACCTACGTGGGTGTCTGTGAAAGGGACTATAGAGATACAAACCTAGACATAATGCGTTATCCATCCCCATGCCTCCGCCCAGTCCGACCACCAGTCACCACCACGCCTCACTCCTCCTCGTCTTATCTCTCATCTTTCTCCCTCCATTTTTATATACAAGGCCACTACCAAAATTACAATTTGTAGATATACAAGGCCACTAACACTAATCAATGCAATATTAATGGTGTTTTCCTCGTAGTACTACTAGCAAAGGAGGACATTAATTATCCCTTGCATGCATGCGAGAGTGTGAGCATTGGCTTGATGTGCATGAAAGAGAAGAATACACATTAATTTACATGTCAAACAAGGAAACAAGGTGTCTTGCAACATTGAGTTAGAAGACATTAGTTTTTGCCTTGGTACCTCTAATATGGGTTTGTGGCCTTGTATACAAAAATGAAGTCCGATAAAATTCTCGAGATACCATTTATCCGATAAAATTCTCGAGCAATCATTAGTTTTTACAAAATGGGATTACTCCTGCATGAGTCAATCACAACAAGTGTTTTGTAAAAAAATGCATCTTGATGTTCCGTGCAATGCATGGGAATCTTGCTAGTCCATGAAAACAACACATGGAAAAATTCCACGGTGAACGAGGGTTTTGAATTTGTTGGGAGGGGCTGTTTGGAACTTTCCCGGGGTAGCCAAAATATTGGCGACCCTTTTGTCCACTGGTGCCTTTGCCACCGATGAACGAGGAATGGCTCGGGTTCTCATGCATCCTCCAGCACGCACATTGGAGATGAGCTCGCACGAGCTTTTTGTCCCACCACGCCGCCCGAGCCGCTCGCAGGCCGACCGGCGACCGGCAAATTATGCCATCCAACCATAGCCTCACACATTATGACAGCAAGTCAACCAACCGGACGAAATTCACGCAAACACGGCGATATTTCATATAAACAATGACGAAAATCATATAAGATATCGGATTTTCATACAAACATGACGGAGGGAGCACACCTAGACGTAGGGAGTAGTAAAATTTTCGTAAGGTGACTTACACACCTAGACGGAGGGAGTAGTAAAATTTTCTCCTTGTCCTGCGAGCCACCGCGCGCGTGGGCGAGGGAGCAGGTGTAAGGCATAGTAAGCAAGCTTCACCTCATCCTGCGAGCCACCGCGCCCGTGGGCGGGGGAGACGGCGTACTAAGCAAGCTTCTCCTTGTTCCGCGAGTTGACGGGACACATCAAAAGTACTCCAGTGTATAGAGCCTTGCCTCTAAGGTAGGCCCCACATGGTTTGCCTCTTTTTTTAACATAACACGTCAAGTCGCAATTTGTTTGTTCACCCGTGGTACACGATCCTCCCTCCATCTAGTGGAAAACCAGTACACGTGTCAAGTTATCACGTGGGCTGCCTTTTCGTACAGAAATGAGCTCCACCGTGTACCCACGCGGGTGTGGTTTGGAAAGAGATGGGAGTACGTGCGCCGTGTGTGCACCTCTTCTCTTCGTGCACGTCCCCCACCTACGCGGGTGTGTGTGAGAGATACAAACCTAGACAAATGGCATGTGCGTTCGTGAATGTATTTGTGGGAATATGTGTCGATGACATCTTAAACAAAATTTTGCATGCAATGTGTGTGAAATGGAGGCCTATCCATATCATATATAGAGGGTCGGGTGATCCACGAGAAGAGAGGGAGGGGTCATAGATATTGATAGAGTCGAAGAGAGGATCAAGTGGGTGGGTGCGAGATCGATGAAGAGAGCCATCAAAATTGTGTGTGTGTGCAAGTCAAAGATATAGGGCGACTGACCTAGCTACCGGAACGTCAGAGGGCACATGTCAAGTTTGTGTGTGGCAGGGAGACATGACTAGAGCGCTTGATGTATCAGTGTGTGTGTGCGAGAGGGTGGGGAGAGATGTAGGTAGAGGCCTAACTATAGAGGTAGAACGACTCGTATATGTGTTGAGAAGGAGAGACCCGGCTATGTCTTGAGGGAGATCGGTCGACGTCCATACATAACTGAAGGACGGGAAATAGGATGGGACAGAGAGAGAGAGGAGAGAGAGAGAGTGAGGGAGAGGGGTAGAGTGCTAGATGGGTGATGGAGTTGCTTCTCGAAGATGGTGGGAGAGGCCTACTAGACAAACTGAGGGTGGAACTACAATATTATCAATAAGAGTGGGGATGTGTTTCTTTGTGTGCCTGTGCATGATAGATTTGTTGGGACACATCAATGGATGATGAAGGGGAACCATGTGTTAGGTAAGCAAACCTAACTAGACCGGTAGATCAATTCTTGTTTGTCGGAGGAAGGGAGAGACACAACTAATGAGGTAGATCGATCGATGCATGGGGGAAAACGAGTTATAAGGACCTAGCTAGCTATATGTATAGCGGGAGATCGGTCGGTGTACATCCATTTGTTAGAGGCAAATCAGGCCCGGGGAGATGGATAGACAGAGAGAATGGAGCTAGGAGGTGGTGCGAGAGGCCCAACTACTAGCTAGATAGGGGGAGGAGTGTGCGGTTGTGAGATCGATGAAAAGAGGAGCAAGAGTTTACACGTGTGTGGGACCGTATGAGAGACACGAGGCAAGGACACATAAAGGAGGAGATTGAAGGTGCATGTGTATGTTGTAGGCAGACATCGCTGGAGAGGTTTATCGATCGATGTGTGTCAGAAAGGAGTTGTGGAGACTGTGGGAGAACGACCTAAAGAAAAAAATGAATGTGCGCCATGGATAGAATGCCGAGGGAGGGGGAGGGCGAGGAGGGCGTGTGCATGCACGAGAGAAAGTTAGTGGTAGCTACAAAGGTTAGAGGATTGTGTGGTTGTAAGAGACTAACAAAGATCATAATTTGATATGAAAGTGGACTCATATATTTGAACAAGAGATCATAGTGTTTTAAACATATGCGTGCATGAATATAGCGGTGATACGCGTGTTGTGGTTTTGCACATGTTATACCATAATGTGATAATGCATGGCATTTGCAACTCACAGCTAAATGTCGAACAATCTAAACCATACTATACATCGAACAATCTCACATTTTATTTGAATTTGTGGTAATGTGTGGCGTTTGCAGCTTACAACTAAATGTCGAACAATCTAAACAATACTATATATCGAACATTCTCACATTTTATTTGAATTTGTGGTAATGTGTGGTGTTTGCAACTCACATCTAAATACTTGTAGGCATAGGGGGCAGGGCACCATGCATAATGTGATAAACACATTATACATATGAGACATGGTTTAGTTTGTGAATATCTAGCTAGAGCTTGAAATGTACTATGATTTGAAATCAACATAAAGTGGATTCAAAAAATCGAGTTCGAGTTCATATAGTACACATAGTTCATATGCAACTAGAGACTAATCATGTGGTGTGCTGTGAAGATACTACACAAACGATGGTTTAACTTGACAATAATGACGATTGTACATCTTATTAAAACAGAGAAATGAATTCAAATGCTTTGACTTCACAACAATCATTATTGTAGATCTTATTCAAATAGAGAAACGAATTCAAATTTAGTTCATATTGAAGCGGTAGTATATACGTTTGAAATGCACTAAAACGTTCATTTGAGTACTAGGTTGCATGCATTATACACGTAGCGAAATATTTTAATTGAACATAACATGAATTCAAAGTTTTGAATGACATTTGTAGTGCGAATTGATTTGGTATAGTACATGTTAGGCTTGTCTGGAAATTTCAACCCGCGCCTTGTTAGCCCGAAATATTTAAGATATATCTTTGTCTCGTTGTGCTCTGACAACTCCCTCCATCTCAACCCGCGCCTTGCTATTCCAAAATTACAACGCGCGCGAAAACTCCCACCTCCTGTGAAATCCCGACACGCGAAATGCCCGTTGTCGGTGTCAAAACCGGCGGATCTCGGGTAGGGGGTCCCGAACTGTGCGTCTAGGCCGGATGGTAACAGGAGGCAGGGAACACGATGTTTTACCCAGGTTCAGGCCCTCTTGATGGAGGTAAAACCCTATGTCCTGCTTGATTAATATTGATGATATGGGTAGTACAAGAGTAGATCTACCACGAGATCAAGGAGGCTAAACCCTAGAAGCTAGCCTATGGTATGATTGTTTTATATATTGTATATATTGTATATCTATCGACTAGCCTGGCCTCGGTTTATATAATGCACCGGAGGCCTAGGATAACAAGAGTCCTAGCCGAATACGCCGGTGGGGAGAAGTCCTTGTCTTGATCGCCAAGTCTTGTGGAATCTTCCTTGTATGCGGTAGCCGTCCGAACTGGCCCATGAGTATACGGCCACGGGGGTCCTCGGCCCAATCTAATAGATCGGGAGACGACGTGGTGAGTACCCCCTAGTCCAGGACACCGTTAGTAGCCCCCTGAACCGGTCTTCAAGTTAGGGACGCTCCTCGATTCTTCCGAACTGTTCTTCATCTTCGGTTGCCGGTCTTGAAAACTGGTTCAACAAATCTTCTTTATCTTCGATCTTGAGGATCGCCGAAATGCATTCGACGAGTTTACACGTCAGGTATCCGAGGAGCCCCTTTAAGTTTCCGGCCTTTATCAATGCCTTGTTTATTTTTATGCCACACCTCGGGTTTGAAGTTGTTCCCGGGAGGCAGGGTCCTCTTGCGTCCGAGCTCCAACGCCGGACTGCATTCGAGGTATCTTTTGCAGCCGAGCACCAACGCCGGACCGCTTCCCAGCTCTAGCGCCGGAATGTATCCGAGCTCCAATGCCGGACTATGTATCCGAGCTCCAACGCCGGACTGTATATCCGAGCTCCAACGCCGAAATATATCCGAGCTCCAACACCGGACTGTGTCCAGGCTCCAATGCCGGACTATATCCGAGGTGTCATATCACCTTGGTTCAAAAAAGTTGAAGGAGTTTAGCCGAGCTTAATGCCGGAAATGCCCTCTATGGAGCCAGCCACTAGCGCCCGAGCTTTATGCCGGACTGCTTCCGAGGTGGCGCACCACCCCGACTGTGGGCCAATTTTTTGTCAATATTTTTTATTATTGCAATTTATTCTCTGCCGAGATATATGGCCAGTAGCCCTCAAGGTGTGTATTGGTCTAAAACCCGAGATGCACCTGAAGGATGACGTAAGACCGCTGATCCCAGTAGCCGCTGAGACTCAGGTTGATTTGCAAAATCGGCCTGAGGATCAAGTCCTAGCTTGGCAGAATACTTCGGGACACAAAAAGCGGCATGCTCAGTCCTCAAGACTCAGGTTGGGTGCGGCCGACCAACCTGAGGATCAAAATCTCCTCGGAAACTATATTGCACATAAAATTTTCTGCATTGTACAAGCAATGCAGTAGCCCCCGAGACACTGGTCGGGTGGCAACACCAGATCAGGGGATCGATGTGCCCCTTTAATATTTGTAAATAATAAGCCCGAAGCCCAGTAGCCCCTGAGCCTTAATGCGGGCACGGGTGGCCGAATTAAGGATCAATATCCATAGTAAAATCACAAATTATGTGTAATGACTCTATGTATCCAAGTACTTTATGTCATTAATGCTCGGATCCGCATTGTACAAAACTTTGTTGACCGACCATCGGCTTCCACCTCCTTGGCCAGTAGCCGAGGAGTGTTTGTTCTACTTTATAAAGCCTTTATGAGGGCAAAGATTTACGACAAACAAGGCAATCTGGCCACACATTTTTATAAACAAAGGTACGCAGAGAGATATGTTATATTACTGTTTAACAGAAGAAATGTATTCCAAAGAAAATAGTCCCGCTATCGGTTCCTTTCTTTGGGTCGTCATGCTAAGCATGATCATGAAACCTCAGCTCGAATGTAAGAGCAAAATATCGAGGATTTAGTTTGGGAGGCCAGTTAATAGCCCCCGGTAGTGTTCCGCGACAGTCGAGGTCAAGCCGTAAACACTTCGGCCAATGTTATGAATGGCCCGTCATAGTCATCGGATCGCTGACCAGTTTACGCTTATTGTGACAGTCAGTTTTCGGCTTTCTCCACTAAGGTGCTTAACCATGTGAGCTGGAAGCACAATCGCAGTGGTTCTCCCTTTGCACGCCTAGATGAACAAAACGGAACGTAGGAAGCAAGTGCAGGAGCCGGGCAACCCAACTATTGACCGAAGACACAATTCGAAACCGATGCATATATAGCAATATCTGAGAATGTTTTTGCCGAATCCCTAAAGGTGTCCGGCGTTGCACTGCGAGACTAATGCTGGAAAAGCACAAATAGTTTATAAGTGCCAAAAAGCTTGGAAAACCAAGAAACGTCAGTAAAAACATGACGTCCGAACAAGATCAAGTGTTCGGTGCCAATCCAAAAATTGGTCTTAGAAAAAAGAAGTGCTTCTGTCGTCCTTTAACATGACACGTCCTATCTCAAGACTTCGAGCAGGTCAGCCTACGGCTTCAACCTCCTATCCCGAGGGCGGAGTACTTCTCATTAGGACAGTTTAGCAAACTAAACTCTAGCGGCTTTGAGAGAGAATTTAGGCTCCCAGGCTAGTGACCGCACACTCGCGTTAAAAAAAGGAGTGATAAATAATAATAATAGAACTTTGCAATGACTAAGAAGAAGAACACTTATTATAAAACGGCTTAAATAAACTTAAGGGCTCCCAGGTGACTTGGGTAGAAGAATGATTGCATGTATCGAAGTACTTATATCATATCTATGTTCAACCGAACTTTAAACGCGTCTTAACCGACCGTCGGCTTCTCCCTCTTCGGTTAAGGACCGAAAAGTGTTATGTACTCCATCGGTCGAGAATATTGACGGTGTTTCCAATAACCAGGCAATCAGGCCATAAGGCTGTAACAGACAAAGCGCGCTCAGGGAACTTATGCTATATTACTGCGAAGAGTAAGAAGCATCTTCAAAGAAAATAGTACCCCCACCGATACCTTTCTTCGGTGCTCATTGTTATTATGAGACTTGTGCAATAGATTTTTTGTACTCATGAGTTCCGTTGTGTGCCGACCATCATTGAATAACTATAAGAGCGCTAGCTTTCGGCTTCACCCAGTCTGAGGTCCGGCTCGGGTGAACCGATCGTGACAATCGCAGAGGTGCTCCCTTTACTCCCTAGCCGAACAATCGGGAACATAGGGGTAAACACAAGAGCGAGGCAACCCAGCTTGCAAATCGCTTAAGTCAATATGGTGCATATTGTGGCGTAATACACGAACAAGGAACGAAGCCGTACAAGTATAATCATATGCAACAGGAAAAGCTTCATAAAGGAAGCCCCCAAGTAAATGGGGTATTTGAATTTATGCGTCACAAACAAAGTTTGGACAAGGAATTTTTTAGAAGCAACTTTTTTCCAAAAAAGTATAATGCTTGGTCGAACCGAACGCAAGTTAGAAATTAAAGCTTTGAGCATGAAAGCGACTTAGCTGGTTAATGTGTTCGGTATTGATGACGCGGTCCGAGCTTGATGCGGGGCAAGGTTCCATCCCCCAAGCCGGTCCCGAGGTGGCGGAGCGGAGAGCTTGACATGCCGAAGTGGTGACATAGCACGATCAATGCAGACCGACAGAGTGACGCCGAAGTCCCCGGATCATTTTCTTGTACACAAAAAATAGTGCAAACCGGAGATAATAGTAATAATGATAATTAAAAAAATGTTGCATAATAAATAATTTATGCAAGGTGAGGAATAGAAGAAATATGGCCTGGCGCCGAAGCCAATGTCGATGCAGGGCGTCGGCGTGATGTAGTAAAGGCGTGGAAAAGCCTGAATTCATAGGTCGGTCCGAGCTCCAGATGCGGCGTTCGCCGGACTATGTACGGAAACTGATCGAACCACCACGCGACTGTCGTTAATGCGGCCACCATTTGATGGACCTGTGTACATATGATGGACAAACCAGAGTAATAATTCCTTGGGAAAAATGAACCCAAACAAGCAAAAAATACTAGGATTGATAGCACCAGGTTTATTCGTCATAGCCATCCGAAGGAAGGTGATTCCCAAAATTGGGACTCGATCCGCACACCCATTTCCCGATGGGCGCTAAAACGACAGCATGGCAATGCTGGTAAAGGTTGGCTCGCCGAGGCAAAGCCCTCGGCCCAGCTAACGTGATGGAGTTGGTCGGCTAGTGACACTGAAGTGTCCGGAGTAGGTTGATGAAGAGATGGCGAAGCCCCCGGTCCAGCCGAGATGTCGAAGTAGGTCGGCGTGATGGACACCAGCTTGAAGAAGCAATAGTGCGGCCCTGTCGATGCAGGTCGTGACGTGGTCGATGCTGGTGTGATGAAGCGACTGTGCGGCGATGCCGGTATGTCCGCTCCGTATAATCCATGGGGCGGCGATGTTGGTGATGATTTATTCTTCGCGATGCCGGACTCTTGTTCGGCTTGCCGAGATGATGATTCGAAGAAGTTGAGCTCGGCTCAACAAAATGACGCTGTGTCTAGCGCAGGTCGGCCGCCGTGGAGTAATATTGCCGGACTGGTTTGACACCAGCATGATGTTGAAGATCATGTTCAAAAGATCTTAAAGTTAATGGGATGTGTTCGGGAACAAAACACAATACCCCATACAAAACTTCCTTCAAAAGGGATGTCCGAAATCCCATTCATAAAAAAAGATGACTCGGGTCGGATTCGTTTTCGCGCAGAAAACAGGTTCGAAAAGTGATGCACTAATTGGAAGGTTCCCGGAGTTTGGACGGTCGAATCGAGCTAAAATTTTGAGAGGTGGTAGATATAGGAATTCCGCAGCCGATCAGATCTTCCAAAGGACGTCCGAGCTAGAAGTTGGACACCACGCCCTAAACTCATCCAAATTCCCGTCCAGATTTGACAGGGCTCCGGCATATCGTGGATTGCCAGAGATTACTCCATCGGAACTCGACGAAATTTTCCAGGGTTGTTGTAGACTCAATTCCGCACAATTCCACCAAAGCGATCATCAAAGCGATACTCGAGGAGGTGGTGCTGGCAGATACGAGTTCGCTGTCCAGAAAAACAGCACAGTCGCTTGAGGGCAATGTTGACGTTGAGCCCCCGAGCTCCATAGATGATTCCTCCGTGATCTCGATAGAGATCAGAGTTGATGTTTGATGAAGGCCCTCGTCCGGACATGGTGATCCGAACACGGGGCGCAATTCTTGGTCGAACCAAGGTGACCAGTCGAGTTGGTGACGAAGATGCCGAAGTCGCAGTTGATCTGCAGGCGAGCCATCGATCTTTTTGTCGATCACACAGCGGAACTCTCAATGAAAGAACCAATGTCGGTGTCAAAACCGGCAGATCTCGGGTAGGGGGTCCCGAACTGTGCGTCTAGGCCGGATGGTAACAGGAGGCAGGAAACACGATGTTTTACCCAGGTTCGGGCCCTCTTGATGGAGGTAAAACCCTACGTCCTGCTTGATTAATATTGATGATATGGGTAGTATAAGAGTAGATCTACCACGAGATCAAGGAGGCTAAACCCTAGAAGCTAGCCTATGGTATGATTGTTGTATATATTGTATATATTGTATATCTATCGACTAGCCTGGCCTCGGTTTATATAATGCACCGGAGGCCTAGGATAACAAGAGTCCTAGCCGAATACGCCGGTGGGGAGAAGTCCTTGTCTTGATCGCCAAGTCTTGTGGAATCTTCCTTGTATGCGGTAGCCGTCCGAACTGGCCCATGAGTATACGGCCACGGGGGTCCTCAGCCCAATCTAATAGATCGGGAGACGATGTGGTGAGTACCCCCTAGTCCAGGACACTATTACCCGTGATACCCCTGAACCGAAAGAACCGCCTCAAATCGGTGGGGGTACTTTTGTAACTTACCCCACATTTCGGACAAGCGCGTCCCTAAGCCATGGTTCCCCACTCCCATCCCATCCATCCAGCCATTCGTACACCGAGGCCGGGAAAACCCGCGAAGCCCCACACCCTCCTCCGTCCGCCACCCAGCCGGAGCCTCTTCCTCGATGACGTCGTCCACAACAACACCTCGACGTCCGTCATCCATCGTACCGGATGAGGACCCGTCGTCGATCTGGTCGTCCCGCCGGTTCATCCACCCCGTCCTCCACCTCCAAGGAGCTGCCCCAATGTCCCCCTCGTCTTTCGGGCCTCCTCCATTCCCACACCGTTGTCTTCACCTGCACCATCAGAAGAGCATCATCATCACCGTTTCCTCGGATGAAGCTGGGGCCTAATCGGCGGCACCAAAGAGGTTGTACACTAATCGCCGCATTTTCTTCTTGATTCGATCTCAAGGTGCTGTCGGCGCTCGGTCCTGAGCTGACACGGCGCGGCTCCATCCACGGCGGCGTCGCCGGCCACTTCCTCCACGGCGTCGCTCCCTCGGCAGCGGCGTACACATCAGTAGGAGCTTCTGGTGCTTTAGCTCTCGCTCGCGCTGCTGCTCTGCTCTTGCTCTTGGTCCCCTGCCTGGTCTGCTCTTGCTCGCCCTGCTGCTCTCGCTCTTGCTCTTGCTTGCGATGCTGCTCCGATTTAGCTACACTTTAGTCGACTGAGTCGACTTTTGGGTTAGTCGATTTTCAGGGGGTGGGGGGGGGGCTCGCCGGAGTTAAGGAAGAACCAGCGGCGGCGGGGAGGGGGGCTCGCCGAGAGGTACCCCACTATCTATCTTAGGGTTCAGGGTGGGGGCGGTGGTCGCCGGCGGTGGTGGGGCGGTGGCATGGGGATCGTCGGAGAAAAAGCTCGGCATGGGGGGGCCTACAGAGATGGCCGGGGCGGCGGCGGACCAGCGGTGGGGAGTGTTTTCGGGGCGGGCGGGGCGGCGCACCACCGGCCGCGGGCAGCGGGGGGCGACTGTTTGGCCGGTGGTGGCTGGCGGCTCAGGGGGGTGGAGGTTGAAGATGAACTGCAGGCCCTTGATTTCGTATCCAACGGCTGCAAAATCGACTGACCAGAGATGAAAAAGTCAGTCGACTGATGTGTAGCCTCACCTCTAGTGCGTTCAGTTTCGACAATAAAATTTAGTTTCGACAGCAAAATTTAGTTTCGACAGGTAAGTTCAGTTTTGACAGTTAAATTCAGTTTCGATAGTTAAGTTCGGAGATGAGCGGCTGATGTATACATCTAGCACTTTGTGGTTATGTATTTTACGTCATCTATTGGAGATGCTATTAGAATTCCACTCAGGTTAAGGTTGTCTCAATTGTCCTGCTTCAGCCTCGGCGTCGTACAACTCACCGGAGCTGCTCCAACTACGAAACCCTCCATCACAGCGGAGCAGTACCTTGGGCTCCATCTCCAAACGCCTAAGATCTTCTTCCCCTCCTCCGACAGCCAAGTCAGCCGGAGCATCCTCACCGGCCAACCCAATCACGCCGAGATCGACATGGCTTCGCCAAAGAGGTTGTACACTTGTTTCATATCTTTTTTACGCTACATGTTATACATATTATCCACTGAGCACATGGAGTAACGGGAAATACGATCATTTTATCCTACTATATGACAAGCAGTGAGGTACCAGGCAACTTAGCTATCTGTGATGGACTCTCTTGAACGCCATCATTATTTATCTCTACGCGTTTGAGCTGTGCATTTGTCGATGGCCCTGGGAGTTGAGCTAGTAGGGCAGTGCCCTGGGTCCAAAGTAATAGAAGTAGCACAAAAACATTTTTTATTGTAGGCTTTTCCTTGCTCAAGCCTGCCTACTGGAATCGCCAGTGCTTGAAAGGAAAAGTGAATGAAAAACATAGGAATTGGAAAGTTTCATATGGTACTACTTTTCATGAATTTGGTGCAAAGGAATGGAGCAAAGGAAAACTGTAGGATTTGTTCCTTTAGTGTCTCCTTGAAAGAAAAACCGTAGGAATTTTAATTTCCACTTGTCCTCCTTTTCAAATTCCTATTCATGAAGCACAAGACTAACAGATAGTAGCATAATAGCTTTATAACGGTATATTTTCTTCTGGTTTAACTTAATCTCACCATGCTTCTTTGCATCCTGTGATCTTCCAATTCTTGTGAACCAAACACCCAGATTGGCAGAAATCCTCTGTTTTTAAATTCTTTGTTTTGCACGTGCATTCCTATCCTATTCCTGTCTATTTCCTATCCCTGCATTGTTAGAATCCTCAAATTCAAACAAGCCCTTACACAATTACTTCTATTACAGATATGTGTCAAAGAAAACTTTGTGTGGTTTGTCCTGCTCCTGCGGTGTTGTGTTCCACCCAGCTCAGCTGCTCCAATGACGAAAGGGTTCACCACAGCAGGGATCCGCTCTCTAGACTATATTTCACCTCCTCAGATCTTCTTCCCCGCCGCCGGCAGCCACGACGACTGCTTTACCATCATCAACTGAGCAGATGACCTTGAGGACTACACGGGTCCGCAAGAGAGGTCGCACTCTTCCGTGTCTGCTTACGTTATGCATCGCTTATTATGATGACATGCTACTTTAGCATCATGTTCACCTATTAGACTCCGAGTCAGGTCCAAACTTATGCTGAAACTTGAGTTTTTAAATGGTTGTGGGGTACATATTGGGGCAGCAATTAGTACTATATGTCTACTATATGGTTAATCTCGGGTGTCTACTATGAGTTTCATGTTGGGTGCAAACAAACATTAAAGGAACCATTATCTGTATTTTTTTAACTAAAGCTATTATCTGCCTACTATCATTGGTTTTGGGTCTATCCACAGTTTGCTACCATCACTCTGGATTTGTGCATGCACTCCTTACATAATCTCACCATGTTTTATTCCTATGCATGTCAGTTATTGTACACAATGGAACTGAACATGTAGAGCAAAAGAGATGAGCCTTGTGTGGCAATAAAATTTCATGCAGACATCGCTCCATAGTGGGCGCAAAGGCAGCCCCCCTCCACCCATTTCAGATCGTAATCGAGAGGAAGATAGATGTTCTGAGGGGGATTCAGAAGCAGAAGACCACTCCTATTTACCCCATGAGGTCTTCGCTCTAACTTGGCATGTTGATGTTGGTTATATCATGCATATGGTGCCTTGCATTGCTTACTTTATACATCAAATATGTCAACTGCTTAGTTTAGACATGCTTTGTGTGAATGCCATCTGTTTAGTTTATTCATCGTTTATGTGAATTATGCAATGCCATCATGTTTAGCCAGGCATCATATATGTGAATTTTGCAATGCCATCCTGCTTAGCCAGTCATCTTATATGTGAATTATATCAGGCCATCCTTTTTTTCGTTACATATTACATTTGTCAACAATGTTAGTACATTCAACTACTCTTCGTGTGGATCAGCCATTTGACACGGTG
This sequence comes from Triticum aestivum, assembly GCF_018294505.1. Taxonomy (NCBI): domain Eukaryota; kingdom Viridiplantae; phylum Streptophyta; class Magnoliopsida; order Poales; family Poaceae; genus Triticum; species Triticum aestivum. Next base: position 147,463,741 of record NC_057797.1, read on the forward strand.
ATGGAAAATTCTGGAGTGAAAACAAGGTCTTCAGAGCAGACTATGTTATCTGACGAAGAGCATATCTCGCTGGTTACAGATAGCTCCTCAGAGGAGGATTTATCCCCCCCCCCGAGGTGTATCCTCTAATTAACTTGACAAGGTTATGTTGCTCATATCATGCGTGTGGTGTCTTGCATTGCGATGTCATTTGATTAGTTTAGACATGCTTTGTGTGAATGCCACCTGTTTAGTGTCTAATTACCATATATGTGAATTATGCGTTGCCATCTTGTTGCAAGACATTATATATGTGAATTATGCAATGCTATCTTGTTGCAAAGGCATTATATATGTGAATTATGCAATGCCATGCTATTGAGCCAATCATCATGTATGTGAATTATATCATGCTATCATTTTTTGTATTACGTGTTCCATTTGTAGACAACGTTTGTATATTCAACTACTCTTCCTGTGCATCAGCCATTTGAAGCGGTGATGGAAGTATCTGGAGTGAAAACAAGGTACTCAGAGCAGACGATGCTACCTGCTGAAGCAGACATCTTGTTGGATACAGAGAGCTCCTCAGAGGAGGATTCAGAGACTAATGACCAATCCTATTTCCCCCCTGAAGTCTATGCTCAAACTTGGCAGGGTTATATTACCCATGTCATGCATGTTGTCTTGCATTGCTTAGTTTTTACATCATATATGGATTACCAACTGCTTGCTTGCTTACTATATAAATCATATATTTGAATTATATCATGCCATCATGTTTACATACACAACATCTATCTGAATTATGGCATGGCAGCCCATTTAATAAAGACATCATATAGTTATATCATCTCATCCTGTTTAGTGTTTACAGTCATCATATTTTGAATTATGTCATTCTATCCAAGAATTATATCATGCTATCATGTTTCCATAGGCGACATGTATGTGAATTATGGCATGCCAACCTATTTAATAAACACATTATATAGTTATATCATGTCATCATGTTTACATAGTCATCATATTTTGAACTATGTCTTTCCATCTTTTTTAGTTAGCCATCATAATGTGAAATTGTATCATGCTATCCTGTTTAGTTAGCCATCATATATGTGAAATTGTGTCATGTTATCCTGTTTGGTTAGAAAACATAAATGTGAATTATTTCATGCTCTCTTTTATTCCCCACTATCCATTGCACCTGTCTATCATACAATGTCTATACATTCAATTACTTTTCTTGTTTATCAGCCATTTGAATTGGAGAGGGTGATGGCAGTATCTAAGGGAGTAACAACACGGTCTTCAAAAAAGATAGTGCTACCAGTTGATGCAGATAGAACCACGGTTGTACTTGCCCAAGAACCAGCCCTGCCACACATAACCCAGACTCGCAGATTGTACCCCTACCCAGTTGGACAGAGAACCAGCTACACCCCTTCTAACCCCAACCCCAGCAGATAGTAACCCAGTTCCAGTTGACACATCACCGTCTCCACCATAGAGCACCCAAACACGAGCAGTTAGTAAGGGAACTGCAGTGCCCAAAGCACGAGGACCACCACTCCGAATCCCAACTCAACGCTTAAAGGAGAAGAAGAATTGTTTTCAGGTCAGGTTCTGTAGCTATGGTTCATACTCCTTTGCTCTTGCATCACTGTATTTACTTTGACCAACTATTTTCAAATTTGAAGGATGGAATTGAAACTCCAATGGCGCAATCGGGATGTTTTAAACTTGTTTCTTTAACTAGTTTGCTGTTTTAACTTGCTCTATATTGATTTCAGTTTCAATTGAATAAACAGTTATGTTCTCATGTCATGCACATTACAAGTGTCCCTATAGTTTCCCACACTTATATTCTGTCTATTCTGCTTTGTCTTGAACAAATATTATTTGAACTGTGTCTCTATCTTGATTTGGCAACAAAAACTAGAATGATATAGACCATAAAGTGACCATGGTACATAGATATATCTTTGTTTCATGCTGTTATCCTGTGCACTTTACTACTGAACTGATTTACCAAAATGAGTTTCATGTACAACATGGTAAACCTGTGACGTGTCTACTTGTTTCTATTTTAGAATGCGGACAAAATATTGGAGAACAATACCCCGTTATGCAATGGTGAAGGAAGTAATGCAAATAAGGTTCAAGATAGTGAGACATCCCTGTTGGTCAAAGCTGATAAAAACTACGTTGACGACAGTGAGAGAACCCAGAAGTCCTGTCTTGATGTAGTGTTCGAGTTACTGGCCACTACTGCTGGCACAAGCTCTTCAAACTCGCTGCCTGAATCAGTTCGTCTTCTTGAGTCTCAGCTTCAAGTTGAAAGACATCGATCAGATGTGTTGCGACAGGAAGCTAAAGGTCTGAGGAAGTCCCTGCAGAATTCAGATGCATACTTTCTGGTGCAACAGTAAGCGCTGGAGGATTTAAGCGCCAAACAAGAGAAAGTTAATAAGCTTGCTAAGCATCTTGCCAGCATTATGGGTACCCAGGATATTGTTTCTTGAGATCTTCTGAAGTGGTTTCAGTTCTGGACTTGTTTTGCTGCGGCGTTTATTTGCACTGGTCGCCAACTTTGACAACCAGTGTATATGATATGCTGCTTTGTTCCCTATATTTGCACTGGTGGCAAACTTTGATGCCCAGTGGATGTAATATGTGTAATAGCCGTGATAGCCTAGAGTAAGTTGCTTGCTTATTTATTTCCTTGTTGTCTTGTTTATTTGTTTGCTTGTAGTCAGTGATGTTCTTTTTCCGCAGTTTGCTAGTGGCCGCAATAACCTATTTTTTAAAACTAGGCAACAATAACCATGGGCTACATATTTATTGTAGTGACACTTGGCCTTCTACGGGCCGTAGAAACAATGGGCCATCTACGGGGCATAGAAACAATGGGGCTTCTACGGGCCGTATCATGAATGGGCCTTCTACGGGCCGTATAATCAATGGGCCTTATACGGGCCGTATGATCGATTGTCCAAACATGGGCCAATAACATACCGCTTTATGGCCATAAACGGGCTAGAGTTGCAATCGTCCGTTCATGGGTCGACCAAAATGGTCCGTCGTTAATCAGCCGTATTTGATGACGCTATGAAAATGGCCCAACGTATTAACGGGCCACAAACGGGCCAACTGTAAGCACGGGCTGAATTTGGCCCATAAGCAGAAAATGACAGTAACGGGCCGTAAGTAACCAAATGCTGGAAATGAGTGATACGTCCATTTTGCATCATGCTTTTATATCGATATTTATTGCATTATGGGCTGTTATTACACATTATGTCACAATACTTATGCCTGTTCTCTCTTATTTTACAAGGTTTATATAAAGAGGGAGAAAGCCGGCAGCTGGGATTTTGGGCTGGAAAAGGAGCAAATATTAGAGACCTATTCTGCACAGCTCCAAAAGTTCTGAAACTTCATGGAAGTCATTTTTAGAATATATAAAAAATATTGAGTGCAAGAAGTTCCAGAGGGGGGCCACACCCTAGCCAAGACGGTGGGGGTGCGCCCTACCCCCTGGGCGCGCCCCCTGCCTCGTGGGCCCCCTGGTGGCCCTCCGATGCCCATCTTCTGCTATATAGAGTCTTTCATTGAGGAAAAAAAATCATAAGCAAGCTTTCGGGACGAGACTCCGCCGCCATGAGGCGGAACCTTGGCGGAACCAATCTAGGGCTCTGGCGGAGCTGTTCTGCCAGGGAAACTTCCCTCCGGGAGGGGGAAATCATCACCGACGCTCCTCTCATCGGGAGGGGCCCAATCTCCATCAACATCTTCACCAGCACCATCTCCTCTCAAACCCTAGTTCATCTCTTGTATCCAATTCTTGTCTCTAAGTCTGGGATTGGTACCTGTGAGTTGCTAGTAGTGTTAATTACTCCTTGTAGTTGATGCTAGTTGGTTTATTTGGTGGAAGATCTTATGTTCAGATCCTACATGCATATTAATACCCCTCTGATTATGAACATGAATATGCTTTGTGAGTAGTTACGTTTGTTCCTGAGGACATGGGAGAAGTCTTGCTATTAGTAGTCGTGTGAATTTGGTATTCGTTCGATATTTTGATGAGATGTATGTTGTCTCTCCTCTAGTGGTGTTATGTGAATGTCGACTACATGACACTTCACCATTATTTGGGCCTAGAGGAAGGCATTGGGAAGTAATAAGTAGATGATGGGTTGCTAGAGTGACAGAAGCTTAAACCCTAGTTTATGCGTTGCTTCGTAAGGGGATGATTTGGATCCATATGTTTCATGCTATGGTTAGGTCTACCTTAATACTTTTGTTGTAGTTGCGGATGCTTGCAATAGAGGTTAATCATAAGTGGGATGTTTGTCCAAGTAAGAACATCACCCAAGCACCGGTCCACGCACATACCAAATTATCAAAGTACCAAACGCGAATCATATGATCGTGATGAAACCTAGCTTGACGATAATTCCCATGTGTCCTCGGGAGCGCTTTCTTCTATATAAGAGTTTGTCCAGGCTTGTCCTTGCTACAAAAAGGATTGGGCCATCTTGCTGCACTTTATTTACTTTTGTTACTTGTTACTCGTTACAAATTATCTTATCACAAAACTATCTATTACATATAATTTCAGTGCTTGCGGAGAAAACCTTGCTGAAAACCGCTTATCATTTCCTTCTGCTCCTCATTGGGTTCGACACTCTTACTTATCGAAAGGACTACGATAGATCCCCTATACTTGTGGGTCATCAAGACTCTTTTTTGGCGCTGTTGCCGAGGAGTGAAGCACCTTTGGTAGGTGGAATTTGGTAAGGAAAAATTTATATAGTGTGCTGAAATTTACTGTCACTTGTTACTATGGAAAGTAATCCTTTGAGGGGCTTGTTCGGGGTATCTTCACCCCGACCAGTAGAGCATAGAGTTTCTCCTCAACCTACTGAACCTACTGAAAATTAAAATGTCTGCTTTGAAATTCCTTCGGGTATGATAGAAAAACTGCTAGCTAATCCTTTTGCAGGAAATGGAACATTACATCCTGATGAGCACCTAATATATGTGGATGAAGTTTGTGGATTATTTAAGCTTGCAGGTATGCCCGATGATGTTATCAAGAATAAGGTCTTCCCTTTAGCTTTGGAGGGAGATGCATTGACATGGTATAGGCTATGTGATGATATGGGATCATGGAACTACAAACGATTGAAATTAGAATTTCATCAGAAGTTTTATCCTATGCATCTTGTTCATCGTGATCGTAATTATATATATATATAATTTTTGGCCTCGCGAAGGAGAAAGCATCGCTCAAGCTTGGGGGAGGCTTAAGTCAATGTTATATTCATGCCCCAATCATGAGCTCTCAAGAGAAATGATTATCCAAAATTTTAATGCTTGGCTTTCTGATAACAATCGCACCATGCTCGATACTTCTTGAATTCAAATGGGATTTATTGGAAAGAATTAAACGCAACTCTGAATATTGGGATCTCGATGAAGGTAAGGTGTCAGATATGACACCTAAGTTTGATTGTGTTAAATCTTTTATGGATACCGATGTTTTCCGTAAATTTAGCACTAAATATGGACTTGACTCTGAGATAGTAGCTTCTTTCTGTGAATCTTTTGCTACTCATGTTGATCTCCCTAAGGAGAAGTGGTTTAAATATCATCCTCCCATAGAATTAAAAGTAGCTGCACCTATTAAAGTTGAAGAAAAGACTATCACTTATAATGATCCTATTGTTCCTACTACTTATGTTGAGAAACCACCTTTTCCTGTTAGGATAAAAGATCATGCTAAAGCTTCAACTATGGTTCGTAAAAGCAATATTAGAACCTATAAACCTCCTAAGCAAGTTAAAGTTGAACCTAATATTGCTATTGTGAAGGATCTCTTGGCTGATAATATTGATGGGCATGTTATTTATTTCTGTGATGAAACTGCTAGAATTGCTAAACCTTGGGCTAAAGATAAACATAGACCTGTGGTAGCCATGCTTGTTATTTCTGTTAAAATGGGAGATCATTGTTATCATGGCTTGTGTGATATGGGTGCTAGTGCTAGTGCAATACCTATTGACTTATACAACGAAATTATGCATGATATTGCACCTGCTGAGTTAGAAGATATTGATGTCACAATTAAACTTGCCAATAGAGATACTATTTTACAAATTGGGATTGTTAGAGATGTTGAAGTCTTGTGTGGGAAAACTAAATATCCTGTTGGTTTTCTTGTTCTTGGTTCCCCACAAGATAGCCCTTTTCCCATTATATTCGGTAGACCCTTCTTAAACACTGTTAATGCTAGGATAGAGTGCAAAAAGGATGTCGTTACTATTGGTTTAGGTGATATGTCTCATGAGTTTAAATCTTCTAAATTTCGTCGACAACACTGTGAAGAAGAATTGCCTAGTAAAGATGAAATTATTGGTCTTGCTTCTATTGCCGTACCTCCTAGTGATCCTTTAGAACAATATTTGCTAAACCATGAAAATGATATGTATATGAATGAAAGAAGGGAAATAGATGAAGTGTTCTTTAAACAGGGACCTATTCTGAAACACAACTTGCCTGTTGAAATCTTAGGGGATCCTCCTCCACCCAAGGGTGATCCCGTGTTTGAGATTAAACCATTGCCTGATACTCTTAAATATGCTTACCTTGATGAAAAGAAGATATATCCTGTTATTATTAGTGCTAACCTTTCAGAGAAGGAGGAAGAAAAATTATTGAAAACTCTGAAGAAGCACCGTGCTGGTATTGGATATACTCTTGACGACATTAGTCCCTGATACATCTCCAACGTATCTATAATTTTTGATTGCTCCATGCTATATTATCTACTGTTTTAGACATTATTGGGCTTTATTTTCCACTTTTATATTGTTTTTGGGACTAACCTATTAACCGGAGGCCCAACCCAGAATTGCTGTTTTTTGCCTGTTTTAGGGTTTTGAAGAAAAGGAATATCAAACGGAGTCCAAACGGAATGAAACCTTCGGAAACGTGATTTTCTCATCAGATACGATCCAGGAGACTTGGACCCTCCGTCAAGAAAGCCACGAGGTGCTCACGAGGGGAGGGGGCACCCCCCTAGGGCGCGCCCCTGCCTCGTGGGCCCCTCGAAGCTCCACCGACATACTTCTTCCTCCTATATATATCCATGTACCCCCCAAACGATCGGGGACGGAGCCAAAAACCTAATTCCACCACCGCAACTTTCTGTATCCACGAGATCCCATCTTGGGGCCTGTTCCGGAGCTCCGCCGGAGGGGGCATCGATCACGGAGGGCTTCTACATCATCATCCAAGCCCCTCCGAGGAAGTGTGAGTAGTTTACTTCACACCTACGGGTCCATAGCTAGTAGCTAGATGGCTTCTTCTCTCTTTTTGGATCTCAATACAATGTTCTCCCCCTCTCTCGTGGAGATCTATTCGATGTAATCTTCTTTTTGCGATGTGTTTGTTTAGACCGATGATTGTGGGTTTATGATCAAGTCTATCTATGAATAATATTTGAATCTTCTCTAAATTCTTTTATGTATGATTGGTTATCTTTGCAAGTCTCTTCGAATTATCAGTTTGGTTTGGCCTACTAGATTGGTTGTTCTTGCCATGGGAGAAGTGCTTAGCTTTGGGTTCAATCTCGCGGTGTCCTTTCCCAGTGACAAAAGGGGCAGCAAGGCACATATTGTATTGTTGCCATCGAGGATAACAAGATGGGGTTTTTATCATATTGCATGAAACTATCCCTCTACATCATGTCATCTTGCTTAAGGCGTTACTCTGTTTTTAACTTAATACTCTAGATGCATGCTGGATAGCGGTCGATGAGTGGAGTAATAGTAGTAGATGTAGAATCGTTTCGTTCTACTTGTCTCAGACGTGATGCCTATATACATGATCATACCTAGATATTCTCATAACTATGCTCAATTCTGTCAATTGCTCAACAGTAATTTGTTCACCCACCGTAGAATATTTATGCTCTTGAGAGAAGCCACTAGTGAAACCTATGGCCCCCGGGTCTCTTTCTCATCATATCAATCTCCATCACTTTACTATTGCTTTGCTTTTACTTTCCTTTCTCTTTACTTACTTTGCATCTTTATACCAAAAATACCAAAAAATATTATTTATCATCTCTATCAGATCTCACTTTCGTAAGTGACCATGAAGGGATTGACAACCCCTAAGCGCGTTGGTTGCGTTGAGCTATTGTTTTTGTGTAGGTACGAGGGACTCGAGCGTAGCCTCCTACTGGATTTATAACTTGGTTCTCAAAAACTAAGGGAAATACTTACTCTACTTTGCCGCATCATCCCTTCCTCTTCGGGGAAATCCAACGCAGTGCTCAAGAGGTAGCAAGAAGAATTTCTGGCGCCGTTGTCGGGGAGTCTGCGCAAAAGTCAACATACCAAGTACCCATCACAATCCCTATCTCCCGCATTACATTATTTGCCATTTGCCTCTCGTTTTCCTCTCCCCCAATTCACCCTTGCCATTTTATTCGCCCTCTCTCTCTCTATCCTCCCTCTCTTTCTTTGTTTGCCTATTTGCCCGTTCGCTTTTTGTTTGCTCGTGTGTTAGTTTGTTTGCTTGTCATTATGGCTAGTTCTTTACCTTCTGCCTCTATGTCTGAAATTTGGGATACTATTGTCGACAATAATTTTGATGCTCCTACTAAAGAACCCACTATCTCACATATAAAAAGATTTCGTGTTGGTAGCGGTAATATTATTGGAAAAGAAGTTATTCAAGATTTCTTTACTTGTGCCGGTGTTGTACCCTCTATGGGAAATTCTATTCTTCATAGAACTAGTAGTCTTGCGGACGCTATTGCCATGCTTGTAGTTGAACTTAAGAGGCAATTCATGCATTTGCATCCTTCTATACAAAGGATTTTCCTAGAATTTTCTAATATTGAGCATTCTTCTGTTAAGCGTGCCGTTAATATCTTTTTGGCTCATGAGTTTCGATTCATAATTAAAGAGGCCAAAGAAATCTTTGCGCATTATAGGGTGGATGCTTGCCGTCCTCCCATAGAGACTATCCTCTTTGATCAAGAAGAAATAATGCGTTTTCAATCTCTAGACTATGTTGCTTTCAATGAAAATCTTAGAAAAAGGGTTCCTACCGATGTTTTAGTTGATAGAATTTCTGAACTTAATGATGATTTAGCTATTCGAGATAATGAATTGGGATATTCTCTTGAATATAGGCTCACAAAGTTCTGTCAAAAGAATGCTTATAATGATGAATTGGTTGTGCAATATGAAGGACCAAAGGAGGAACCTATACCTCCCAAGGTTGATCTTGGAGACTTTTGTCCCAACAAATTTAGCCCTTTTGATTAATTTTGCTTGCCGCAAAGAAAACTTTCTGCTGAACGTAGAGAATATGAAATGAGTTTTAACAATCTATCTTATTATTATGGAAATACCTAGATCTATTCTTGCTTGTTATGCCTAGCTAGGGGCGTTAAACGATAGCGCTTGTTGGGAGACAACCCAATTTTATTTTTATTCCTTGCTTTTTGCTCCTGTTTAGTAATAAATAAATTATCTAGACTCTGTTTTGGTTGTGTTTTTGTGTTTAATTAGTGTTTGTGCCAAGTAGAACCGTTGGGAAGACTTGGGGAAAGTCTTGATTGAACTTGCTGTAAAAAACAGAAACTTTAGCGCTCATGAGAACTTCTGTCATTTTTAATTGGAAAGTGATATTTAGTTAATTATTTTTGCAGATGATTAATAGATAAATTCCTCACGTCCAGAAATTTATTTTAGAATTTTTGAGGTTCCAGATCTTGCGCTAGCTACAGATTACTACAGACTGTTCTGTTTTTGACAGATTCTGTTTTTCGTGTGTTGTTTGCTTATTTTGATGAATCTATGGCTAGTAAAATAGTTTATAATCCATAGAGAAGTTGGAATACAGTAGGTATAACACCAATATAAATAAATAATGAGTTCATTACAGTACCTTGAAGTGGTCTTTTGTTTTCTTTCGCTAACGGAGCTCACGAGTTTTCTACTTTAAGTTTTGTGTTGTGAAGTTTTCAAGTTTTGGGTAAAGATTTGATGGATTATGGAACAAGGAGTGGAAAGAGCCTAATATTGGGGATGACCATGGCACCCCCAAGATAATCTAAGGAAACCTAAAAGCCAAATCTTGGGGATGCCCCGGAAGGCATCCCCTTTTTCGTCTACTTCTATCGATAACTTTACTTGGAGCTATATTTTTATTCACCACATGATATGTGTTTTGCTTGGAGCGTCTTTTATGATTTGAGTCTTTTCTTATTAGCTTACCACAATCATCCTTACTGTACACACCTTTTTAGATAGCCATACATAATTTGGAATTTGTTAGAATACTCTATGTGCTTCACTTATATCTTTTGAGCTTTATAATTTTGCTCTAGTGCTTCACTTATATCTTTTAGAGCACGGTGGAGGATTTGTTTTATAGAAACTATTGTTCTCTCATGCTTCACTTAGATTATTTTGAGGGTCTTAATAGCATGGTAATTTTCTTAAAATCCTAATATGCTTGGTATGCAATATTAATAATAAAACTTTCTTATGAGTGTGTTGAATACTAAGAAAAGTTTGATGCTTGATGATTGTTTTGAGATATGGAGGTAATAATATCAAAGTCATGCTAGTTAAGTAGTTGTGAAATTGAGAAATACTTGTGTTGAGGTTTGCAAGTCCCATAGCATGCACGTATGGTAAACGTTATGCAACAAATTTGAAACATGAGGTGTTATTTGATTGTCTTCCTTATGAGTGGCGGTCGGGGACGAGCGATGGTCTTTTCCTACCAATCTATCCCCCTAGGAGCATGCGCATAGTGCCGAGGTTTTTGATGACTTGTATATTTTTACAATAAGTGTGTGAGTTCTTTATGACTAATGTTGAGTCCATGGATTATACGCATTCTCACCCTTCCACCCTTGCTAGCCTCTTCGGTACCATGCATTGCCCTTTCTCACATTGAGAGTCGGTGCAAACTTTGCCGGTGCATCCAAACCCCGTGATATGATACGCTCTTTCACACATAAAACCTCCTTATATCTTCCTCAAAACAGCCACCATACCTACATATTATGGCATTTCCATAGCCATTCCGAGATATATTGCCATGCAACTTTCCATCATTCCATTCATCATGACACATTCATCCTTGTCATATTGCTTAGCATGATCATGTAGTTGACATAGTATTTGTGGCAAAGCCACCATTCATAATTCTTTCACACATGTCAATCTTGGATCATTGCATATCCCGGTACACCGCTGGAGGCATTCATATAGAGTCATCTTTGTTCTAGTATCGAGTTGTAATCATTGAGTTGTAAATAAATAGAAGTGTGATGATCATCAATAGTAGAGCATTGTCCCAAGTGAGGAAAAAAAGAGAACGGCCATAAAAAAAGAGAAGGCCCAAAAAAAGAGAAAGGCCATAAAAAGAAAAGGCCCAAATAAGAGAGAAAAAGAGAGAAGGGACAATGTTACTATCCTTTTACCACACTTGTGCTTCAAAGTAGCACCATGATCTTCATAGTAGAGAGTCTCTCATGTTATCACTTTCATATACTAGTGGGAATTTTTCATTATAGAACTTGGCCTGTATATTCCAACAATGGGCCTCCTCATGTGCCCTAGGTCTTCGTGAGCAAGCAAGTTGGATGCACACCCACTAGTTTCTTTTGTTGAGCTTTCATACATTTATAGCTCTAGTGCATCCGTTGCATGGCAATCCCTACTCCTTGCATTAACATCAATCGGTGGGCATCTCCATAGCCCATTGATTAGCCTCGTTGATGTGAGACTTTCTCCTGTTTTGTCTTTTTCCACATAACCCCGCTTCATTATATTCTATTCCACCCATAGTGCTATGTCCATGGCTCACGCTCATATATTGCGTGAAAGTTTATAGGTTTGAGATTACTAAAGTATGAGACAATTGCTTGGCTTGTCATCGGGGTTGTGCATGATGATAGCATTCTTGTGTGACGAAAATGAAATATGACTAAACTATATGATTTTGTAGGGATGAACTTTCTTTGGCCATGTTATTTTGAGAAGACATAATTGCTTAGTTAGTATGCTTGAAGTATTACCATTTTTATGTCAATATGAACTTTTGTCTTGAATCTTTCGAATCTAAATATTCATACCACAATTAAGAAGAATTACATTAAAATTACGCCAAGTAGCACTCCGCATCAAAAATTCTGTTTTTATCATTTACCTACTCGAGGACGAGCAGGAATTAAGCTTGGGGATGCTTTATACGTCTCCAATGTATCTATAATTTTTGATTGCTCCATGCTATATTATCTACTGTTTTAGACATTATTGGGCTTTATTTTCCACTTTTATATTATTTTTGGGACTAACCTATTAACCGGAGGCCCAGCCCAGAATTGCTGCTTTTTTTGCCTGTTTTAGGGTTTTGAAGAAAAGGAACATCAAACGGAGTCCAAACGGAATGAAACCTTCGGAAACGTGATTTTCTCATCAGATAAGATCCAGGAGACTTGGACCCTCCGTTAAGAAAGCCATGAGGTGCTCACGAGGGTAGGGGGCGCCCCCCCTAGGGCGCCCTCCTAGGGCGCGCCCCCTGCCTTGTGGGCCCCTCGAAGCTCCACCGACGTACTTCTTCCTCCTATATATATCCACGTACCCCCAAACGACCGGGGACGGAGCCAAAAACCTTATTCCACCGCCACAACTTTCTGTATCCACGAGATCCCATCCTGGGGCCTGTTCCGGAGCTCCGTCGAAGGGGGCATCGATCACGGAGGGCTTCTACATCATCATCCAAGCCCCTTCGATGAAGTGTGAGTAGTTTACTTCAGACCTACGAGTCCATAGCTAGTAGCTAGATGGATTCTTCTCTCTTTTTGGATCTCAATACAATGTTCACCCACTCTCTCTTGGAGATCTATTCGATGTAATCTTCTTTTTGCGGTGTGTTTGTTGAGACCGATGAATTGTGGGTTTATGATCAAGTCTATCTATGAATAATATTTGGATCTTCTCTGAATTCTTTTATGTATGATTGGTTATCTTTGCAAGTCTCTTCGAATTATTAGTTTGGTTTGGCCTACTAGATTGGTTGTTCTTGCCATGGGAGAAGTGCTTAGCTTTGGGTTCAATCTTGCGGTGTCCTTTCCCAGTGACAGAAGGGGCAGCAAGGCACGTATTGTATTGTTGCCATCGAGGATAACAAGATGGTTTTTTTTATCATATTGCATGAAACTATCCCTCTACATCATGTCATCTTGCTTAAGGCGTTACTCTGTTTTTAACTTAATACTCTAGATGCATGCTGGATAGTGGTCGATGAGTGGAGTAATAGTAGTAGATGCAGAATCATTTCGGTCTACTTCTCTCGGACGTGATGCCTATATACATGATCATACCTAGATATTCTCATAACTATGCTCAATTTTGTCAATTGCTCAATAGTAATTTTTTCACCCACCGTAGAATATTTATGCTCTTGAGAGAAGCCACTAGTGAAACCTATGGCCCCCAGGTCTCTTTCTCATCATATCAATCTCCATCACTTTACTATTGCTTTGCTTTTACTTTGCTTTTACTTTACTTACTTTGCATCTTTATACCAAAAATACCAAAAAAATATTATTTATCATCTCTATCAGATCTCACTTTCGTAAGTGACCGTGAAGGGATTGACAACCCCTAAGCGCGTTGGTTGCATTGAGCTATTGTTTTTGTGTAGGTACGAGGGACTCGAGCGTAGCCTCCTACTAGATTGATACCTTGGTTATCAGAAACTGAGGGAAATACTTACGCTACTTTGCTGCATCATCCCTTCCTCTTCGGGGAAATCCAACGCAGTGCTCAAGAGGTAGCAGTCCCACTCTATGTCAACACAAAATAAATTTGGAGAAAGATGCCAAACCGGTTATTGATCACCAACGGCGACTGAATCCTAAGATGAAAGAAGTGGTAAGAAAAGAAATACTAAAGCTCCTTGAGGCAGGTATAATTTATCCCGTTGCTGATAGTCAGTGGGTAAGTCATATCCATTGTGTTCCTAAGAAAGGAGGTATTATTGTCGTTCCTAATGATAAAGATGAATTGATTCCGCAAAGAATTATTACAGGTTATAGGATAGTAATTAATTTCCGCAAATTAAATAAGGCTACTAAAAAGGATCATTACCCCTTACCTTTCATTGATCAAATGCTAGAAAGATTATCCAAACATACACATATTTGCTTTCTAGATGGTTATTCTGATTTCTCTCAAATACTCGTTGCTACCTCTTGAGCACTGTGTTGGTTTTCCCTTGAAGAGGAAAGGGTGATGCAGCAAAGTAGTGTAAGTATTTCACTCAGTTTTTGAGAACCAAGGTATCAATCCAGTAGGAGGCTACGCGCGAGTCCCTCGCACCTGCACAAAACAAATAAATCCTCGCAACCAACGCGATAAGGGGTTGTCAATCCCTACACTGTCACTTACGAGAGTGAGATCTGATAGATATGATAAGATAATATTTTTGGTATTTTTATGATAAAGATGCAAAGTAAAATAAAAGCAAAGTAAAAAAGCAAAGGAAATAACTAAGTGCTGGAAGATTAATATGATGAAGATAGACCCGGGGCCCATAGGTTTCTCTAGTGGCTTCTCTTAAGAGCATAAGTATTTTACGGTGGGTAAACAAATTACTGTTGAGCAATTGAAATTTAGCATAGTTATGAGAATATCTAGGTATGATCATGTATATAGGCATCACGTCCGAGACAAGTAGACCGACTCCTGCCTGCATCTACTACTATTACTCCACACATCGACCACTATCCTGCATGCATCTAGAGTATTAAGTTCAAGAGAACAGAGTAACGCCTTAAACAAGATGAGATGATGTAGAGGGATAAATTCATGCAATATGATAAAAAAACCCATCTTGTTATCCTCGATGGCAACAATACAATACGTGCCTTGCTGCCCCTACTGTGACTGGGAACGGACAACCCAACATTGAACCCAAAGCTAAGCACTTCTCCCATTGCAAGAAACATCAATCTAGTAGGCCAAACCAAACTGATAATTCGAAGAGACTTGCAAAGATAAGCAATCATACATAAAAGAATTCAGAGAAGATTCAAATATTGTTCATAGATAAACTTGATCATAAACCCACAATTCATCGGTCTCAACAAACACACCGCAAAAGAAGATTACATCGAATAGATCTCCACAAGAGAGGGGGAGAACTTTGTATTGAGATCCAAAAAGAGAGAAGAAGCCATCTAGCTAATAACTATGGACCCCGAAGGTCTGAGGTAAACTACTCACACTTCATCGGAGAGGCTATGGTGTTGATGTAGAAGCCCTCCGTGATCGATGCCCCCTCTGGCGGAGCTCCGAAACAGGCCCCAAGATGGGAACTTGTGGATACAGAAAGTTACGGCGGTGGAATTAGGGTTTTGGCTCCGTATCTGATCGTTTGGGGGTACGTAGTTATATATAGGAGGAAGGAGTACATCGGTGGAGCAACAAGGGGCCCACAAGGGTGGAGGGCGCGCCTGGGAGGGGGGTAGGCGCGCCCCCTACCTTGTGGCTTCCCTGTTGGTTGCTTGACGTAGGGTCCAAGTCTCCTGGATCTTGTTCGTTCCGAAAATCACGTTCCCGAAGGTTTCATTCCGTTTGGACTCCGTTTGATATTCCTTTTCTTCAAAACCCTAAAATAGGCAAAAAAACATCAATTCTAGGCTGGGCCTCCGGTTAATAGGTTAGTCCCAAAAATAATATAAAAGTGAATAATAAATCCCAATAATGTCCAAAACAGAAGATAATATAGCATGGAGCAAACACAAATTATAGATACGTTGGAGATGTATCAAGCATCCCCAAGCTTAATTCCTGCTCGTCCTCGAGTAGGTAAACAATAAAAACATAATTTTTGATGTGGAATGCTACTTGGCATAATTTCAGTGTAATTCTTCTTAATTGTGGCATGAATATTCAGATCCGAAAGATTCAAGATAAAAGTTTAATATTGACATAAAAATAATAATACTTCAAGCATACTAACTAAGCAATTATGTCTTCTCAAAATAACATGGCCAAAGAGAGTTATCCCTACAAAATCATATAGTGTGGCTATGCTCTATCTTCACCACACAAAGTATTTAGTTCATGCACAACCCCCATGACAAGCCAAGCAATTGTTTCATACTTTTGACATTCTCAAACTTTTTCAATCTTCATGCAATACATGAGCATGAGCCATGGACATAGCACTATAGGTGGAATAGAAAGGTGGTTGTGGTGAAGACAAAAAGGGAGAAGATAGTCTCACATCAACTAGGCGTATCAACGGGCTATGGAGATGCCCATCAATAGATATCAATGTGAGTGAGTAGGGATTGCCATGCAACGGATGCACTAGAGCTATAAGTATATGAAAGCTCAAAAGGAAACTAAGTGGGTGTGCATCCAACTTCCTTGCTCACGAAGACCTAGGGCATTTTGAGGAAGCCCATCATTGGAATATACAAGCCAAGTTCTATAATGAAAAATCCCCACTAGTATATGAAAGTGATAACATAGGAGACTCTCTATCATGAAGATCATGGTGCTAATTTGAAGCACAAGTGTGGTAAAAGGATAGTAGCATTGTCCCTTCTCTCTTTTTCTCTCATTTTTTGCATTTGGGCCTTTTTTATGGCCTCTTTTTTTTCGTCCGGAGTCTCATCCCGACTTGTGGGGGAATCATAGTCTCCATCATCCTTTCCTCACTGGGACAATGCTCTAATAATGATGATCATCACACTTTTATTTTCTTACAACTCTAGAATTACAACTCGATACTTAGAACAAGATATGACTCTATATGAATGCCTTCGGCGGCGTAGCGGGATATGCAATGACTCATGGGTGACATGTATGAAAGAATTATGAACGGTGGCTTTGCCACAAATACAATGTCAACTACATGATCATGCAAAGCAATATGACAATGATGAAGTGTGTCATAATAAACGGAATGGTGGAAAGTTGCATGGCAATATATCTCGGAATGGCTATGGAAATGTCATGATAGGTAGGTATGGGGGCTGTTTTGAGGAAGGTATATGGTGGGTGTATGATACCGGCGAAAGGTGCGCGGTATTAGAGAGGCTAGCAATGGTGGAAGGGTGAGAGTGCGTATAATCCATGGACTCAACATTAGTCATAAAGAACTCACATACTTATTGCAAAAATCTATTAGTTATCGAAGCAAAGTATTATGTGCATGCTCCTAGGGGGTAGATTGGTAGGAAAAGACCATCGCTCGTCCTCGACCGCCACTCATAAGGAAGACAATCAATAAATAAATTATGCTCTGACTTCATCACATAACGGTTCACCATACGTGCATGCTACGGGAATCAAAAAATTCAACACAAGTATTTCTCAAATTCACAACTACTCAACTAGCACGACTCTAATATCACCATCTCCATATCTCAAAACAATTATCAAGCATCAAACTTCTCTTAGTATTCAAAACACTCATAAGAAAGTTTTTACTAATATTGAATACCTAGCATATTAGGATTATTTAAGAAAATTACCATGCTATTTAAGACTCTCAAAATAATCTAAGTGAAGCATGAGAGATCAATGGTTTCTATAAAACAAATCCACCGACGTGCTCTATAAGATATAAGTGAAGTACTAGAGCAAAACTATATAACTCAAAAGATATAAGTGAAGCACATAGAGTATTGTAATAATTTCCGAATCATGTGTGTCTCTCTAAAAAGGTGTCTACAGAAAAGATGATTGTGGAAAACTAACAAATAAATACTCAAATCATACAAGACTCTCCAAGCAAAACACATATCATGTGGTGAATAAAAATATAGCTCCAAGTAATGTTACCGATAGAAGTAGACGAAAGAGGGGATGCCTTCCAGGGAATCCCCAAGCTTTGGCTTTTAGGTGTCCTTAGATTATCTTGGGGGTGCCATGGGAATCCTCAAGCTTAGGCTCTTTCCACTCCTTGTTCCATAATCCATCAAATCTTTACCCAAAACTTGAAAACTTCACAACACAAAACTTAAAGTAGAAAATCTTGTGAGCTCCGTTAGCAAAAGAAAACAAAAGACCACTTCAAGGTACTGTAATGAACTCATTCTTTATTTATATTGGTGTTAAACCTACTGTATTCAAACTTCTATATGGTTTATAAACTATTTTACTAGCCATAGATTCATCAAAATAAGCAAACAACACACGAAAAACAAACTCTGTCAAAAACAAAACAGTCTGTACTAATCTGTAGCTTGCGCGAGATCTGGAACCTCAAAAATTCTAAAATAAATTGCTGGACGTGAGGAATTTATCTATTAATAATCTGCACAAATAATTAACTAAATATCACTTTCCAAATAAAAATGGCAGCAGTTCTCGTGAGCGCTAAAGTTTCTGTTTTTTACAGCAAGATTAACAAGACTTTGCCCAAGTCTTCCCAACGGTTCTACTTGGCACAAACACTAATTAAACACAAAAACACACAACCAAAACAGAGGCTAGATAAATTATTTATTACTAAACAGGAGCAAAAAGCAAGGAATAAAAATAAAATTGGGTTTCCTCCCAACAAGCGCTATCGTTTAACGCCCCTTGCTAGGCATAAAAAACAAGGATAGATCTAGGTATTGCCATCTTTGGTAGGCAATCCATAAGTGGCTCTCATAATAGATTCATCAGGTAATTTAATTTTCTTTCTAGGAAAGTGTTCCATGCCTTTCCTTAACGGAAATTGGAATCTAATATTTCCTTCCTTCATATCAATAATTGCACCAATCATTCTAAGGAAAGGTCTACCAAGAATAATAGGACATGAAGGATTGCAATCTATGTCAAGAACAATAAAATCTACGGGCACATAGTTCCTATTTGCAAAAATAAGAACATCATTAATTCTTCCCATAGGTTTCTTAATAGTGGAATCCTCAAGGTGCAATTTTAAAGAGAAATCATCAAAATCACGGAAACCTAACACATCACACAAAGTCTTTGGAATCGTGGAAACACTAGCACCCAAATCACACAAAGCATAGCATTCATAATCTTTAATTTTAATTTTAATAGTTGGTTCCCACTCATCATAAAGTTTTCTAGGGATAGAAACTTCCAACTCAAGCTTTTTTCATAAGATTGCATCAAAGCATCAACGGTATGTTTGGTAAAAGCTTTATTTTGACTATAAGCACGGGGAGAATTTAGCACGGATTGCAACAAGGAAATACAATATATCAAAGAGCAGCTATCATAATTAAATTCCTTTAAATCCAAAATAGTAGGTTCATTAACATCTAGAGTTTTGATCTCTTCAATCCCACTTTTATCAAATTTAGCATCAAGATCTAAAAACTCCGAATTTTTGGAATGCCTTCTAGGTAAAGGTGGATCATAATCAGTCCCATCATTATCAAGATTCATATTGCAACACAAAGATTTAATAGGGGACACATCAATAACTTTTAGATCTTCATCTTTATTATCATGGAAACTAGAAGAACACCCTCTTATAAAGGAATCTTTCTTAGCACGCATCCTAGCGGTTCTTTCTTTGCACTCATCAATGGAAATTCTCATGGCTTTGAGAGACTCATTGATATCATGCTTAGGTGGAATATATCTAAGTTTCAAAGAATCAACATCAAGAGAAATTCTATCAACGTTCCTAGCCAACTCATCAATCTTAAGCAATTTTTCTTCAATCAAAGCATTGAAATTCTTTTGTGAAGTAATAAATTCTTTAATATTAGATTCAAAATCAGAGGGCACCTTATTATAATTTCCATAAGAATTGTTGTAGGAATTACCATAATTATTAGAGGAATTACTAGGATACGACCTAGGATTAAAGTTTCCTCTATACGCGTTGTTACCAAAATTATTCCTACCAACAAAATTCACATCCATAGATTCATTATTATTCTCAATCAAAGTAGACAAAGGCATATCATTAGGATTAGAAGAAACACTTTTATTAGCAAATAATTTCATAAGTTCATCCATCTTTCCACTCAAAACATGAATTTCTTCTATCGCATGCACTTTCTTATTAGTAGATCTTTTAGTGTGCCATTGAGAATAATTAACCATAATATTATCTAGGAGTTTAGTAGCTTCTCCTAAAGTGATTTCCATAAAAGTGCCTCCCGCAGCCGAATCTAAAAGATTTCTAGAAGCAAAATTCAATCCGGCATAAAAATTCATCCACAAATTCTAACCATGTGTTGGGCAATTACATATCATTAATTTCATCCTCTCCCATGCTTGTGCAACATGTTAATGATCAAGTTGCTTAAAATTCAGAATATCGTTTCTAAGAGAGATGATCTTAGCGGGAGGAAAATACTTAGAGATAAAAGCATCTTTGCACATATTCCAAGAATCAATACTATTTTTAAGCAAAGACGAAAACCAAGCTTTAGCATGATATCTAAGCGAAAAAGGAAATAGCTTCAATTTAACAATAACATTGTCCACATCTTTCTTCTTTTGCATATCACACAAATCAACGAAGCTATTTAGATGGGTAGCGGCATCTTCACCAGGAAGGCCGGAAAACGGATCTTTCATGACAAGATTCAGCAAGGCATCATTAATTTCACAAGATTCATCATCGGTAAGAGGAGCAATCAGAGTGCTAATAAAATCATTGTTGTTGGTATTGGTAAAGTCACACAATTTAGTGTCATCTTGAGCCATCGTGACAAGCAAGCAATCCAACACACAAGCAAACGAGGAACGGGCAAAAAAAGGCAAATAGAGAAAGAGAGGGAGGATAGAGAGAGAGAGGGCGAATAAAATGGCAAGGGTGAAGTGGGGGAGAGGAAAACGAGAGGCAAATGGTAAATAATGTAATGCGGGAGATAAGGGTTTGCGATGGGTACTTGGTATGTTGACTTTTGCGTAGACCTCCCCGGCAACGGCGCCAGAAATCCTTCTTGCTACCTCTTGAGCACTGCATTGGTTTTCCTTTGAAGAGGAAAGGGTGATGCAGCAAAGTAGTGTAAGTATTTTCCTTAGTTTTTGATAACCAAGGTATCAATCCAGTAGGAGGCTACGCGCGAGTCCCTCACACCTACACAAAACAAATAAATCCTCGCAACCAACGCGATAAGGGGTTGTCAATCCCTACACGGTCACTTACGAGAGTGAGATCTGATAGATATGATAAGATAATATTTTTGGTATTTTTATGATAAAGCTGCAAAGTAAAATAAAAGCAAAGGAAATAACTAAGTGTCGGAAGATTAATATGATGAAGATAGACCCGGGGGCCATAGGTTTCACTAGTGGCTTCACTCAAGAGCATAAGTATTTTACGGTGGGTGAACAAATTACTGTTGAGAAATTGACAGAATTGAGCATAATTATGAGAATATCTAGGTATGATCATGTATATAGGCATCACGTCCAAGACAAGTAGACCGACTCCTGCCTGCATGTACTACTATTACTCCACACATCGACCGCTATCCAACATGCATCTAGAGTATTAAGTTCAAGAGAACAGAGTAACGCCTTAAACAAGATGACATGATGTAGAGGGATAAATTCATGCAATATGATAAAACCCCCATCTTGTTATCCTCGATGGCAACAATACAATACGTGCCTTGCTGCCCCTACTGTCACTGGGAAAGGACACCGCAAGATTGAACCCAAAGCTAAGCACTTCTCCCATTGAAAGAAAGATCAATCTAGTAGGCCAAACCAAACTGATAATTCGAAGAGACTTGCAAAGATAAGCAATCATACATAAAAGAATTCAGAGAAGATTCAAATATTGTTCATAGATAAACTTGATCATAAACCAACAATTCATCGGTCTCAACAAACACACCGCAAAAGAAGATTACATCGAATAGATCTCCACAAGAGAGGGGGAGAACTTTGTATTGAGATCCAAAAAGAGAGAAGAAGCCATCTAGCTAATAACTATGGACCCAAAGGTCTGAGGTAAACTACTCACACTTCATCGTAGAGGCTATGGTGTTGATGTAGAAGCCCTCCGTGATCAATGCCCCCTCCGGCGGAGCTCCGGAACAGGCCCCAAGATGGGATCTCGTGGATACAAAAAGGTACGGCGGTGGAATTAGGGTTTTGGCTCCGTATCTGATCGTTTGGGGGTACGCAGGTATATATAGGAGGAAGGAGTACATCGATGGAGCAACAGGGGGCCCACAAGGGTGGAGGGCATGCCTAGGGGGGGGGGGGTAGGCGCGCCCCCTACCTCGTGGCTTCCCTGTTGGTTGCTTGACGTAGGGTCCAAGTCTCCTGGATCTTGTTCGTTCCGAAAATCACGTTCCCAAAGGTTTCATTCCATTTGGACTCCGTTTGATATTCCTTTTCTTCGAAACCCTAAAATAGGCACAAAAAAACAGCAATTCTAGGCTGGGCCTCCGGTTAATAGGTTAGTCCCAAAAATAATATAAAAGTGAATAATAAAGCCCAATAATGTCCAAAACAGAAGATAATATAGCATGGAGCAATCAAAAATTATAGATACGTTGGAGATGTATCACCTGTGTCAACTGATGATCAATCTAAAACCACTTTTACTTGCCCTTTCAGTACTTTTGCTTATAGAAGTATGCCTTTTGGTTTATGTAATGCACCTGCTACCTTTCAAAGATGCATAATGGCTATATTTTCTGATTTTTGTGAAAAGATATGTGAGGTATTCCTGGATGATTTCTCCGTTTATGGATCCTCTTTTGATGATTGCTTAAGCAACCTTGATCGAGTTTTGCAGAGATGTGAAGAAACTAACCTTGTCTTGAATTGGGAGAAATGCCACTTTATGGTTAATGAAGGTATTGTCTTGGGGCACAAAATTTCTGAAAGAGGCATTGAAGTTGATAAAGCTAAAGTTGATGATATTGAAAAGATGTCGTGTCCCAAGGACATCAAAGGTATAAGAAGTTTCCTTGGTCATGCCGGTTTCTATAGGAGGTTCATTATGGACTTCTCAAAAATTTCTCAGCCTCTGACTAATTTATTACAAAAATATATACCATTTGTCTTTGATGATGATTGTGTAGAAGCCTTTGAAATACTTAAGAAAGCATTAATCTTTGCACCTATTGTTCAGCCACCTGATTGGAATTTACCTTTTGAAATTATGTGTGATGCTAGTGATTATGCTATAGGTGTTGTTCTAGGGCAAAGAGTCGATAAGAAATTAAATGTTATTCAATATGCTAGTAAAACTCTAGACAATGCCCAGATAAATTATGCTACAACCGAAAAAGAATTCTTAGCAGTTGTATTTGCTTGTGATAAGTTCAGATCTTATATTGTTGATTCTAATGTAACTATTCACACTGATCATGCTGCTATTAAATATATTATGGAAAAGAAAGATGCTAAACCTAGACTAATTAGATGGGTTCTCTTGCTACAAGAATTTGATTTGCATATTATTGATAGAAAGGGAGCTGGGAACCCCGTTGCAAACAACTTGTCTAGGTTAGAGAATGTTCTTGATGACCCACTACCTATTGATGATAGCTTTCCTGATGAACAATTAAATGTCATAAATGCTTCTCACACTGCTCCATGGTATGCTGATTATGCTAATTACATTGTTGCTAAGTTTATACCACCTAGTTTCACATACCAGCAAAAGAAAAAGTTTTTCTATGATTTAAGACATTAATTTTGGGATGACCCGCGTCTTTATAAAGAAGGAGTAGATGGTGTTATTAGACGTTGTGTACCTGAGCATGAACAGGAACAGATCCTACGCAAGTGTCACTCCGAAGCTTATGGAGGACACCACACTGGAGATAGAATTGCACATAAGGTATTGCAATCCGGTTTTTATTGGCCTACTCTCTTCAAGGATGCCCGTAAGTTTGTCTTATCTTGTGATGAATGTCAAAGAATTGGTAATATTAGTAGACATCGAGAAATGCCTATGAATTATTAACTTGTTATTGAACCATTTGATGTTTGGGGCTTTGATTATATGGGACCTTTTCCTGATTACATTACTAAGTGGGTACAAGCTATTCCAACTAGTAGTGATGATCATAACACCTCTATTAAGATGCTTAAAGAAGTTATTTTTCCGAGGTTTGGAGTCCCTAGATATTTAATGACTGATGGTGGTTCACATTTTATTCATGGTGCTTTCCGTAAAATGCTTGCTAAGTATGATGTTAATCATAGAATTGCATCTCCTTATCACCCACACTCTAGTGGTCAAGTAGAATTGAGTAATAGCAAACTCAAATTAATTTTGCAAAAGACTGTTAATAGATCTAGAAAGAATTGGTCCAAGAAACTTGATGATGCATTATGGGCCTATAGAACTGCATATAAAAATCCTATGGGTATGTCTCCGTATAAAATGGTTTATGGAAAAGCATGTCACTTACCTCTCGAACTAGAACATAAGGCTTATTGGGCTATTAAAGAGCTCAATTATGATTTCAAACTTGCCGGTGAGAAGAGGTTATTTGACATTAGCTCACTTGATGAATGGAGAACCCAAGCCTATGAGAATGCCAAATTGTTTAAAGAAAAAGTTAAAAGATGGCATGACAAAAGAATACAAAAGCGTGAGTTTAATGTAGGTGATTATGTATTACTATACAACTCTCGTTTAAGATTTTTTGCTAGAAAGCTTCTCTCTAAATGGGAAGGTCCTTACGTTATCGAGGAGGTCTATCGTTCCGGTGCCATAAAATCAACAACTTCGAAGGCACAAATTCGAAAGCGGTGAACGGTTAAAGAATCAAACATTATATCTCAGGTAATCCTATAAATATTGAAACCAATGTTATTGAAACCGTAACCCCGGAGGAATACATAAGGGACACTTTCCGGAACATTTCAGACTCCGAAAGGAATAGGTATGTGGTATGGTAAGTAAACCAACTCCAAAACAGTTCTAATGGCAATTTTTCTCCGTTTTGGAATATTTAGAAAAATAGAAAAATAAGAAGCAGTCCGGGAAGGACACGAGCGCTCCATGAGGGTGGAGGGCGCGCCCCCCTACCTCATGGGCACCTCGTGTGCTCTCCGGACTCCGTTTTCTTGCACGATACTTCTTTTGGTCGGTAAAAATTCATTATATAATCTCCTGAAGGTTTTGACTCCCGTATCACGCAAAAATCTCCTGTTCTTATTTCGAGCTGTTTTCTGCCAAGGTTGTCAAAGCCAAGCATCATGTCGTCTCCCTCCTCC
Source organism: Triticum aestivum (assembly GCF_018294505.1). Taxonomy (NCBI): domain Eukaryota; kingdom Viridiplantae; phylum Streptophyta; class Magnoliopsida; order Poales; family Poaceae; genus Triticum; species Triticum aestivum. The sequence continues at coordinate 147,488,967 of NC_057797.1, forward strand.
TCCAACAATGAGGGCAACGATGCTTGGCTAATGAAGATAGAGCTGAAGAGAGAAGAACCATGGAGATCAACAAGGATGGAGGGATCAAGAAGACCATGGAGGAGCAAGTTCCGGCAACAAAAGACATCCTTCAACTTGATCACAATCTTCTTACACCAACTGAGATCGAAGCTTTCAAGATGATTGAGTTAGCTCGTATACAAAATAAGTATCTCACACGCGAAAATATTTTTTTGAAGGAGCATATCATCGCACTCAAAGGCATTATCCGCAAGTTAGAAGACATCCTATGTTTGATGTGCGACTATCCATCATCACCACCATCTTCTTCACCAACAAAATAGATATAATCACATGGGTATGGGCACTCCCCTTGGCAACTGCCAAGCTTGGGGGAGTTCCCCGGTATTGTATCACCATCACTTATATCTTTACCCTTTTTCTTAGTTCGATCCTTTTGGTAATATCTTGATCTAGTGGCATAAAGTTTTAGTATGATCTAGTTGTGAGTTTTGCTTTATGATCCTTCTATGTAATCGAGTCCGTGAGCTATATATAATAAAGATTAGTGTTGAGTCAAGGGCTTGATTATTTTGCCATGATCTCGAGGGAATAAAATAAAAGAGAAGAAATAAAAAGAAACAAAGAGATCATATGGATCTTATGGAGATTAATGAGCTCACATATAAAGAGTATGATGAATAAAAGTTGTTGAGAGTTGACACACATAGTTTTGGTCATTGTTACAATTAATATGAAGTAATAAAGAAAGAGAGGTCTTCACATATAGATATACTATCTTGGACATCTTTTATGATTGTGAGCACTCATTAAAATATGATATGCTAAAGATTTGATGTTGGACAAGGAAGACAACGTAATGGGTTATGTTTTCTTACATCTAAGATAATTTATATTGCTATGGATCATCCAACATGGTTGAGCTTGCCTTCCCCCTCATGCTAGCCAAATCCTTTGCACCAAGTAGAGATACTACTTGTGCTTCAAAATATCCCTAAACCCAGTTTTGCCATGAGAGTCCACCATATCTACCTATGGATTGAGTAAGATCCTTCAAGTAAGTTGTCATCGATGCAAGCAATAAAAATTGCTCTCTAAATATGTATGACTTATTAGTGTGGGAGAAAATAAGCTATATACGATCTTGTGATATGGAAGAAATAAAAGCGACGGACTGCATAATAAAGGTTCATATCACAAGTGGCAATATAAAGTGACGTTCTTTCGCATTAAGATTTTGTGCATCCAACTATAAAAGCGCATGACAACCTCTGCTTCCCTCTACGAAGGGCCTATCTTTTAATTTTATCTCCTACCTTACATAAGAGTCATGGCGATCCTCACATTTCCTTTTTACATTTCATCTTTTGGCAAGCACAATATGTTGGAAAGATCCTGGTATATATGGCTAATTGGATGTGAGTTTTCATGAACTATTATTGTTGACATTACCCTTGAGGTAAAACGTTGGGAGGCAAAACTATAAGCCCCTATCTTTCTCTGTGTCCGATTAAAACTCCATACCCATAAGTATTACGTGAGTGTAAGCAATTGTGAAAGACTATATGATAGTTGAGTATGTGGACTTGCTGAAAAGCTGTAGGATCGAAAGTATGTCTAGAGGGGGGTGATTAGACTACTTGACCAAATAAAAACTTAACCTTTTCCCAATTTTAGTTCTTGGCAGATTTTAGCTATTGTAGGACAAGTCAAGCAATCATCACACAATTCAAGCAAGCATGCAAAGAGTATATTGGCAGCGGAAAGTAAAGCATGCAACTTGCAAGAATGTAAAGGGAAGGGTTTGGAGAATTCAAACGCAATTGGAGACACGGATGTTTTTCCCGTGGTTCGGATAGGTGGTGCTATCCTACATCCACGTTGATGGAGACTTCAACCCACGAAGGGTAACGGTTGCGCGAGTCCACGAAGGGCTCCACCCACAAAGGATAACGGTTGCGCGAGTCCACGGAGGGCTCCACCCACGAAGGGTCCATGAAGAAGCAACCACCCACAAAGGGTCCACGAAGAAGCAACCTTGTCTATCCCACCATGGCCATCGCCCACGAAGGACTTGCCTCACTAGCGGTAGATCTTCACGAAGTAGGCGATCTCCTTGCCCTTACAAACTCCTTGGTTCAACTCCACAATCTTGTCGGAGGCTCCCAAGTGACACCTAGCCAATCTAGGAGACACCACTCTCCAAGAAGTAACAAATGGTGTGTAGGTAATGAACTCCTTGCTCTTGTGCTTCAAATGATAGTCTCCCCAACACTCAACTCTCTCTCATAGGATTTGGATTTTGTGGAAAGAAGATTTGAGTGGAAAGCAACTTGGGGAAGGCTAGAGATCAAGATTCAGATGGTAGGAATGGAATATCTTGGTCTCAACACATGAGTAGGTGGTTCTCTCTCAGAACATATGAGTTGGAATTGTGTATGTGTTCTGATGGCTCTCTCCACGAATGAAGAGGAGGTGGAGGGGTATATATAGCCTCCACACAAAATCCAACCGTTACACACAGTTTTCCAATCTCGGTGGGACCGAATAAACAAACTCGGTCGGACCGAAAAGGTAAACCTAGTGACCGTTAGAGATTTTTGGTGGGACTGACATGCAACTTGGTAGGGCCGATATGGTTAGGGTTTGGGCATAACGTAATCCCGGTGAGACCGATTACACAAACTCGGTGAGACCGAATTTAGTAATTAGCTAACCAGAGAGTTGGTCAGGCAAACTCGATGGGACCGATCTGCTCTTTCGGTGAGACCGAAAAGTTACAAAAAGGAAACACTGAATTTACATTGCAATCTCGGTGGGACCGATCCGCTCTTTCGGTGAGACCGAAAAGTTACGAAAAGGAAACAGAGAGATTACAATCCCATCTCGGTGAGACCGAGATCCCTATCGGTAGAACCGAATTGCTAGGGTTTGGCAGTGGCTTATGACAAGTGAAACTCGGTGGCGCCGGATAGAAAGAATCGGTAGGACCAAGTTTGGCTTAGGGTTTAGGTCATATGTGGATATGGGAAAGTAGTTGAGGGTTTTGGAGCATATCACTAAGCACATGAAGCAAGAGGCTCATTAAGCAACACGTCATCCCTCCTTGATAGTATTGGCTTTTCCTAAAGACTCAATGTGATCTTGGATCACTAAAATATAAAATGAAGAGTCTTGAGCTTTTGAGCTTGAGCCAATCCTTTATCCTTAGCATTTTGAGGGTTCCACTTTCACCATCCATGCCATGCCAATCATTAAGCTTTCCTGAAATAATCATCTTGGAATAGCATTAGCTCAATGAGCTATATGTTGTTATGAATTACCAAAACCACCTAGGAGTTGCACTTTCAATCTCCCCCTTTTTGGTAATTGATGACAACATATAGATCAAAGCTTTGACAAATGATAATAAGCATGAAATATATCGTCGCTTTGAGAAGTATGTGACAAGTAAGAGCTCCCCCTAAATTTGTGCATATTTAAAATTTGCTTTGGACTGCAAATGCACAAAGAGTTAGAGTCATGGGTTACTCTTCCATGTCACATACATCTTGGTGGAGCGCTTAAAATGATAAGAATGAAATACATGCACTCATCACCAAGAAAAGTGAATGATCACATAAGATAGATAAGATAATAGCATTCAGCAAACATTAAGTGTAGCTTATGATCAAACACATGATCATTAATGTCTCACGAGCAATGGCATAGTATCTCAAGCACTCAAAAGCAAACAAAGTTCGAAAAACCACCAAATAAAGCAACAGAGAAAAAAGGAACACTCTCTCTCTCGAAGCCTATGATCTATACATTTTCTCCCCCTTTGGCAACAAGTTACCAAAAAGTTCCTAGAGAATGCATAGTGCTAGATCGATGCTCAGGCTTGATCTTCTGGTGGTGGTGGAGTCCGGAGCACTCCAAGGACGAAGCCTTCTGTAGACGTGGTTGGAGTTGAGGCTGAAGTAGATGCTGGAGCTGGTGGAACTGAGGCTGTAGCTGGTGCAGAAGTGGTGGCTCTGGTGTCAGCAACTGGCACTGCAGACGACCTCGGACCTCGTGGCACTCTGGCAAAGGCATCAGTTGTAGTCCTGCCTCTCCTCTCCTGCATGTCATCTTGGAGCTGCTCCACTGCAGTCTGAATCTCTGTCACCTTGGCATCCAAGTCATAGAACTTTTGTTCCATGATTCTCTGTAGGCTTCCCTGGTTCCGAGTTAGGGTGGCTAGTCCTTTCTCAATCCGCAGGGTGGATGCAATTAGGTAACCAAGCTGCTCTTGTTTAGTTTTCAAGAAATACTCAGATGCCTCCTCTTGAGTTTGCTTCTTGGCAGCTTTCTCCTTCCTTGCCTTCTCCTTCTTTGCTTGTGCTTGTGCAGACGATGGTTCATTCTCAGTCATCACAACTTGATTGTCCTCAAAATCTGGATGGATGGGTAGGTGTTCCTTGTCCAACAAGTATATGCCCGTGCCCATCTTGGAGTTAATGAGCTCCTGAATTTGTGGGGCATACCCACAGCTCCTCTTCTGATCTGCTGCAGTCCTCTTGATAGTTTCTACTATGAGGCTCATGACCTTGAATTTCTGAGGCACATCAAATACATGAAGCAAATTGATTGCATGGCCTCTAATCATCTTGTGATCACCTGACTTGGGCAAGAGAGTGTGCCTCAAAATCCAATTAATAGTTGGCAGCCCTGACAGAAGATAATGCACAGACCCAAACTTGAAAGTATCAAGTGCCTCGTTTGGAATTTCCTTGTACATGTTGGACATAGAGTGGTGGTCCATCTTCTTCTTGGCATAGATATCCAAGTCATCTTCATTTTCCTCTGGGGCATTGATCAACTTTGCCCATTCCTCAATAGTTGATTGGTACCTTGTACCTTCAGACATCCAAACAATCCTCCCATCTAGATAAAAATGTGTTGTGGAGTATAACTGCATGATAAGCTCCTCATTCCACTTTGTGAGCTTCTGCCCAACAAAGTCTGCTACTCCACAAGCATTGAAGCTGTCATACACTCCAGGGTAGTACTCTTCGTTTTCCTTGATGTATTCCCAGTCAACCCATCTCATATCACATACAATTGGCTTCTTATCAAGCAGCACTGTCTCATAGAAGTCCTGCTGTTCCTTGGTGTGAAATCTGTAGTCAACAACAGTCCTTCTCCTTGAAGCATACAGATCTGCTTCTCTCCACTTCCTCAGCCCTGAGTCTCTCCTGAGCTTCATATCCTCAGCCACAGGATGAGCATCATTGTGGTCTGGGATCTTGGGCTTGAGTTTTCTGAGTACTTGCTCTTCATCATCTTCTTCTGCAGCTTCAGGCACTGGGGCCTTGTTCTTCTCAGTTGCAGGTATGCTCCTCGTATTTCTCTTTCGTGCAGACTTGGGCTTGGAGGCAGCTTTGGGTGCTTCTTTGGGCTTAGATGTGGCAGCCCCTGATCTTATAGCATCACCCATAAGCTTAGGTGCCTTAGGTGTTGGTGCAGCAACCTCTTCTTCTCCCTCTTCTTCCATGATGGAAGCCTTTCCAAGCACTCTGGCTACGGTCTTCTTGACCCTTTCCTTCCGCTTCTTGCCTTCAGTAGCAACTGGCTCTTTGGGTGCAGGCTTCTCAGAAATCTTGGTTGAAGCTCTGGCCTTTGGCATAGGCTGCCTACCTGCTGGCCTTTTGATCTTTAACCCTGGCTTTGTACCCTGTGCTGGCTCAACTCTCTTTGATGTGGCTTCCTCTTCCTCTGCCACATAATCTTCATCCTCAGAATCTGAAGTTCTCTTCTTCCTCTGTCTGGTGGCAGCTTTTGGCAAATTGCTAGGAGTACTTCTGCTGCCATCATCTGAAGAACTTGAGGGACTAGTGCCCTCACTCATCTGCACTTGCTGTTCTGACACATTCTGGCTATCACTCTGATCTGACATGATGAACAAGCTGTCTGCTGACCCTGTGAATAGTTTATAGATGAGGTAGAATAGATGAGCATCACAAAATGCAGAGATTTTTGCAAAAGAATGATCCAAAAACTTAGTTTTAGTTTCCCACTGAAATCATCTCAGATCTACCGATGTTTAAACTCGGTGATACCGAAGCAGTTTTGGCACCTAAACTAGTGAACTCAGTCAGATCGAGTCACAGTTCGGTGGCACCGAGACTGCTAGGGTTTCACAAAGTTCCAAAATCGGTCACACTGATAAGTAATTCTCGGTCAGACCGAGTCTCACTTGTGCAATGGCATGAGCCAAATCGGTGGGACCGAGTTTTTTAACTCGGTGGGTCCGAGATGGTTTCGACGGAAACCTAACACTAAAATTTTCGAATCAAACCTAATCTACGAGCGCATTGACTGGATAAGAGTGTTTCAATCGTGGCAAGAATCATTAAGAACACAATGTGCTAGGAATCGGACGGGGAATAGCACTATGATCAAGTCCATACCCTAGTTCGGCGAAGACTCACTACGGCGGCAACGGCGGGGTAGAATTCCGTTGACGGAGATGGAGACCAGCGAATGGAGGCAGCTGGCGGCGAGAAGACGATCCGGAGACCACGTTGGCAGAGCAGGCTATCGCGCGAGCGAAGGGTTTCGGAGAAATTTCCAAATTTTTGCCCGTGACTATATATAGCCCGACCCTGTCAGTGTGACCGAGTGGAACAACTCGGTGGCACCGAGATTCATAACTGCAAGCAGTTACTGAAACTCGGTGTGACCGAAAGGTTCAAATCTGTTGCACCGAGATCGAAAACCTAGATCAACTTAATGATCTCGGTAGGACCGAAAGTGGGGTATCGGTCAGACTAAGAATCATAAAGAGGTTTTGGAAGTTTAAGTCTATGACAAATTGGGGACTCCGAGCGCTCCTCACACAGAGTGGTTCGAATCTGACTTGATCAAATTTTGTGATGTAGCATGAATAGAGTTTGAGACGAGAAAAGCATAGATAGCTAGAGGAGGTTCTTAGGCATTCTTGTCCATCCACTTGGCAAAAGGAAATAAAACCAAACAATCAAAACAACAAGTGGATGTCCTCGAATGAGTAAAATATGCAACCAGCATGCTCACACAATAAGATGGCAAATGAAATATGTGACAAGACATGCACAACCAATTCTAGCATCTATCAAGCAATTTGCGATGACAAGGTCATCTATATATGAGTATATTGACTTAGGAGTCAAGTGAGAACACTTGATCATAGGTCATACTCATCATTTAAGCTCAAGTGGGGTTACCACTTTTACATAAAGCATTGTTGTGTTCACATCTTTAGAGTTGCTTTAGCTCAAGTCTTAGAGTAAGGCTCCCCCTAGATGTGATATCCCCCCTTAGAGGGATGAACTAACCTCGGGTTTTGTCGATGATGACTTCATGTAGATGTTGAAGATGTGGATGCTCAATGTTGATGTAGATCACTTGGAGCTATCCATTTGAGTGGATTGCACTTTCAATACCTACATGGGTTAGTTCCACAAGGAACAAACAAGGATATCCATAGGCATAGAGTGATGCACACACAAGATGATGTCCATGAAAACTTTTAGGTTACCTTGTCCCTTGTCTTACCATCAAGAGGGTTTGTGACTCCTTGAACTAGTGCAAGATGTGGAAGTTGATTGCACTTGTTCTTGCCAAAATGATAGGAGTGAAGTATGTTGGTGGAGTCACCCTCAAGAACTCTCTAGTTCTTCTTCTTTTGGATCCACACCATCTTGATGGGAATCCTTGGAGTTGTAGTCATACTTGATGAAGTGGAACTTGAAGTAGTCTTGGGAATCCACTTGACTAAGGTCTTAGGAGCTTCTTCAAATGCATCAATTTCCTCTTGAAGCTTGCCCTTGCCTTTTTGCTTGTAGTCTTGTGGTGGAAGATCATCTTGAGCTTGTGTCCCCTTGAAAGAAGTATCATACTTCTCTTGTTGAGGAACAAACTTTGTCTTGGGGTATTGATCTTCTTCCCACTCAACTCCATTGGCATTGAACTTTCGTTCAAAACCAACACCTTGATTCTTCCGGTGCATTCCTTGCTTGCGCACAATTTCCTCGAATTGCTTACTCCCGGCAAGGCTTTTGTACACTCCTTTCTCTATAATTCCCTTCAATAAGCTATTTTCTTGCTCAAGTGTAACTTGGCTAAGAGAATCATTAGTGGAATCAAGAGAACTACTAGAAGCAACAATATTGGATTTAGCATGATCATTGTTACTGCTAGAGGAAGAATCTTTCTTGTTCTTGTTACTAGACTTGACTTGAAGCATGTAAGTGGATAAGAGTAAACGCTTGGCAATGTAAGAAGAACTTTTCTTGCGGAGATCATCATTGATTGCTTTTAAGAACTCATGCTCTTGCTCAAGATTGAGCTTTTCAAAGCGTAATTTCTCATGAGCTCTTAAAAGTTCTCGATGATCTTCGAAGATAGTTTCATGAGCTAACTTAAGAGTGTTTAGTTCTTTAGTTAGAGCCTCAATCTTCTCCTTATCATTGTCATTCATTTTATCTTGATTAGCATGATTAATTGACATTTCATCATAGTATTCATCACTAGAGTTGTCAACAAGCAAATCATCACCTAACAATTCATCTTCATCACTATTGAAATCAACATACTCGGGGTGTGTTACCTTAGGACCTTTGGCCATGAAGCATCTTCCAATTCCTTCATTTGGTGAGTCAAATATGTCGTAGGAGTTGGTTGACACAAGTGCTAGACCGGCAACACCTTCATCTTGAGTATCTTCGGAGTCGGAGTGATAACTTCTCTCGGAGTGGCTGTCGGAGTCGGAGCCAGATACCCATCACCAACATGAGCTTGATGTCTTCGTTTTGTGTAGCTCCTTGATGATTTTTCCTTCCTTTCCGAATCCTTGCTTCTCCGTGAGTATCTTCGTTCATAACGATCATCTCTACTCCTTCTCTCTCTTGGTGGTGATTCTTTGCTTCTTCTTTTTGGAGAATCTTCTCTTCTCTTGTAGGGAGCCGTACACTCATTGGAATAGTGTCCGGGTCTTCCACAACTGTAGCAGTTTCGCTCTCGACTAGAAGATCTTTTGTCATTGTAGGACCTTGACTTGAAGCTTCTATCTTTGCTTCTACTCTTGTAGAACTTGTTGAAGTTCTTCACCATTAAGCTCAATTCTTCATTGAAGTTTTGTTTCTCACTTGATGATGTAGGGGCTTCACATGAGGCTTTGTAGGCACCACTTGATTTGTTGTGAAGTTCCTCTTTATCCTTAAGTGACATCTCATGAGCAACAATTCTTCCAATCACCTCCGTTGGCTTGAGATCTTTGTAATTGGGCATCATTTGGATCAATGTGCACATGGTATCATATTTTCCATCCAAGGCTCTTAGAATCTTCTTGATGATGAATCTATTGGTCATCTCTTCGCTTCCTAAGCCGGCAATCTCATTTGTGATGAGAGCAAGCCTAGAGTACATTTCAGCGACACCTTCACCATCCTTCATTTTGAACTTGTCAAGTTGACTTTGAAGCACATCCAACTTGGATTCCTTGACGGAGTCAGTACCTTCGTGCATATCAATCAAAGTATCCCAAATTTCCTTTGCATTCTCAAGATGGCAGATTTTGTTGAATTCTTCGGGGCACAATCCGTTGAAGAGAATATCACAAGCTTGAGCATTGTATTGCAACATCTTCAACTCATCCGCGGTAGCTTCACGGTTTGGTTCCTTCCCATCAAAGAAGTCACCTTGCAAGCCAACACACACAATAGCCCAAACGGCGGGGTTATGTCCAAGAATATGCATTTTCATTTTATGCTTCCAACTATCAAAATTAGTACCATCAAAGTAAGGACCTCTATGGTGATAATTTCCCTCGCTAGACGCCATACTCTCCTAGGTTGTGAAACCAAGGCTATGACCACCAAAAGCTATGGAGATCAAAGCAAATGGAGACCAAAGCTCTAATACCACTTGTAGGATTGGAAGTATGTCTAGAGGGGGGGTGATTAGACTACTTGACCAAATAAAAACTTAACATTTTCCCAATTTTAGTTCTTGGCAGATTTTAGCTATTGTAGGACAAGTCAAACAATCATCACACAATTCAAGCAAGCATGCAAAGAGTATATTGCCAGCGGAAAGTAAAGCATGCAACTTGCAAGAATGTAAAGGGAAGGGTTTGGAGAATTCAAACGCAATTGGAGACACGGATGTTTTTCCCGTGGTTCGGATAGGTGGTGCTATCCTACATCCACGTTGATGAAGACTTCAACCCACGAAGGGTAACGGTTGCGCGAGTCCATGAAGGGCTCCACCCACAAAGGGTAACGGTTGTGCGAGTCCACGGAGGGCTCCACCCACGAAGGGTCCATGAAGAAGCAACCACCCACAAAGGGTCCACGAAGAAGCAACCTTGTCTATCCCACCATGGCCATCGCCCACGAAGGACTTGCCTCACTAGCGGTAGATCTTCACGAAGTAGGCGATCTCCTTGCCCTTACAAACTCCTTGGTTCAACTCCACAATCTTGTCGGAGGCTCCCAAGTGACACCTAGCCAATCTAGGAGACACCACTCTCCAAGAAGTAACAAATGGTGTGTAGGTAATGAACTCCTTGCTCTTGTGCTTCAAATGATAGTCTCCCCAACACTCAACTCTCTCTCATAGGATTTGGATTTTGTGGAAAGAAGATTTGAGTGGAAAGCAACTTGGGGAAGGCTAGAGATCAAGATTCAGATGGTAGGAATGGAATATCTTGGTCTCAACACATGAGTAGGTGGTTCTCTCTCAGAACATATGAGTTGGAATTGTGTATGTGTTCTGATGGCTCTCTCCACGAATGAAGAGGGGGTGGAGGGGTATATATAGCCTCCACACAAAATCCAACCGTTACACACAGTTTTCCAATCTCGGTGGGACCGAATAAACAAACTCGGTCGGACCAAAAAGGTAAACCTAGTGACCGTTCGAGATTTTCGGTGGGACTGACATGCAACTCGGTAGGACCGATATGGTTAGGGTTTGGGCATAACGTAATCTCGGTGAGACCAATTACACAAACTCGGTGAGACCGAATTTGGTAATTAGCTAACCAGAGAGTTGGTCAGGCAAACTCGGTGGGACCGATCTGCTCTTTCGGTGAGACCGAAAAGTTACAAAAAGGAAACAATAAATTTACATTGCAATCTCGGTGGGACCGATCCGCTCTTTTGGTGAGACCAAAAAGTTACAAAAAGGAAACAGAGAGATTACAATCCCATCTCGGTGAGACCGAGATCCCTATCGGTAGAACCGAATTGCTAGGGTTTGACAGTGGCTTATGACAAGTGAAACTCGGTGGCGCCGGATAGAAAGAATTGGTAGGACCGAGTTTGGCTTAGGGTTTAGTTCATATGTGGATATGGGAAAGTAGTTGAGGGTTTTGGAACATATCACTAAGCACATGAAGCAAGAGGCTCATTAAGCAACACCTCATCCCTCCTTGATAGTATTGGCTTTTCCTAAGGACTCAATGTGATCTTGGATCACTAAAATATAAAATGAAGAGTCTTGAGCTTTTGAGCTTGAGCCAATCCTTTGTCCTTAGCATTTTGAGGGTTCCACTTTCACCATCCATGCCATGCCAATCATTGAGCTTTCCTGAAATAATCATATTGGAATAGCATTAGCTCAATGAGCTATATGTTGTTATGATTTACCAAAACCACCTAGGGATAGTTGCACTTTCAAAAGCTCTTATATTGACTCTTTCCTATGTTATGATAAATTGCAATTGCTCCAATGGCTGAGATTATAGTTTGTTGGTTTTCAATGAAGTTTTTGATTCATACTTGAAATTGTGATTGAATTGTTACTCTTGCACAAGAGATCATATGACAATAATTATATAAGATGCTGTTCTAAGAATGATCATGATGCCCTCATGTCTATATTTTATTTTTATCGAGACCTCTATCTCTAAACATGTGGACATATTTTTTGATTTTGGCTTTCGCTTGAGGACAAGCGAGGTCTAAGCTTGGGGGAGTTGATACGTCCATTTTGCATCATGCTTTTATATCGATATTTATTGCATTATGGGCTGTTATTACACATTATGTCACAATACTTATGCCTATTCTCTCTTATTTTACAAGGTTTATATAAAGAGGGAGAAAGCCGACAGCTGGGATTCTGGGCTGGAAAAGGAGCAAATATTAGAGACCTATTCTGCACAGCTCCAACAGTCCTGAAACTTCAGGAAGTCATTTTCAGAATATATAAAAAATACTGAGCGCAAGAAGTTCCAGAGGGGGGCCACACCCTAGCCACGAGGGTGGGGGGCGCGCCCTACCCCCTGGGCGTGCCCCCTACCTCGTGGGCCCCCCGGTGGCCCTCTGATGCCCATCTTCTGCTATATGGAGTCTTTCGTTGAGGAAAAAAATCATAAGCAAGCTTTTGGGACGAGACTCCGCCGCCATGAGGGGGAACCTTGGCGGAACCAATCTAGGGCTCTGGCGGAGCTGTTCTACCGGGGAAACTTCCCTCCGGGAGGGGGAAATCATCACCATCGTCATCACCAATGCTCCTCTCATCGGGAGGGGCCCAATCTCCATCAACATCTTCACCAGCACCATCTCCTCTCAAACGCTAGTTCATCTCTTGTATCCAATTCTTGTCTCTAAGTCTGGGATTGGTACCTGTGGGTTGCTAGTAGTGTTAATTACTCCTTGTAGTTGATGCTAGTTGGTTTATTTGGTGGAAGATCATATGTTCGGATCCTATATTCATATTAATACCCCTCTGATTATGAACATGAATATGCTTTGTGAGTAGTTACGTTTGTTCCTGAGGACATGGGACAAGTCTTGCTATTAGTAGTCATGTGAATTTGGTATTCGTTTGATATTTTGATGGGATGTATGTTGTCTCTCCTCTAGTGGTGTTATGTGAACGTCGACTACATGACACTTCACCATTATTTGGGCCTAGAGGAAGGCATTGGAAAGTAATAAGTAGATGATGGGTTGCTAGAGTGAAAGAAGCTTAAACCCTAGTTTATGCGTTGCTTCGTAAGGGGCTGATTTGGATCCATATGTTTCATGCTATGGTTAGGTTTACCTTACTACTTTTGTTGTAGTTGTGGATGCTTGCAATACAGGTTAATCATAAGTGGGATGTTTGTCCAAGTAAGGACAACACCCAATCACCGGTCCACCCACATACCAAATTATCAAAGTATCGAACGCGAATCATATGATCATGATGATACCTAGCTTGATGATAATTCCCATGTGTCCTCGGGAGCGCTTTCTTCTATATAAGAGTTTGTCCAGGGTTGTCCTTGCTACAAAAAGGATTGGGCCATCTTGCTGCACTTTATTTACTTTTGTTACTTGTTACTCGTTACAAATTATCTTATCACAAAACTATCTATTACCTACAATTTCAGTGCTTGCAGAGAATACCTTGCTGAAAACCGCTTATCATTTCCGTCTACTCCTCATTGGGTTCGACACTCTTGCTTATCGAAAGGATTACGATAGATCCCCAATACTTGTCGGTCATCAATGAGCCCAAGAATAAATGGGCCCTGAGAAGGCCGAAAGATAACATGGGTAGGAAATGGCCCAACGGAATAATGGGCCGTTAATGGGTATAAAGTGATACATTGTTCATTACGGGCCAGTTTTACCACGGTCCATTAATGGGCCGAGGGTTACTAAGGGCCTCATATGGGCCAAATGACATAGTGGGCCATACATGGGCCGGAAGTTAAAATGGGCTGGAATTATATTGGATGGCCCAGATGACGCTACTCGGCCTAATTCGGATATGCCATAAATGGGCCCTGGGTTAGCGGGCTGTAAATGGGCTATATGCGAACATGCCATTAACAGGCTTGCCGTGGGCCGGCCCGCCACCTTTTGACCAAGTCAAATGGGCCGGCCCGCCACCTTTTGACCAAGTCAAATGGGCCGGACTTTTCACAGGAATGGGCCTCTGTTGGGCCATGCCATGTGTCGACGTATCATAGGCGCTTTGGGTCTAATGAGTGGATGACATCTGTCCCAACGGTGAGCCGACACGTGTTTCCTCCAGCCAATGATGATTTTACATGTGGAAAATCCCTATTGGTCGGGGCTATTAACGGGTTATCGGATCCAAAACCGGACCCGATAGCTTAACGGTGTTCCGTTACGGTGGATGCCACGTGTCGCTCACCCTTGACGAAAGCACTTCTGTGACACGCGATTTATCGTCATGGAAGTGGACACTTCCGTGATGATAATTTTGGTAATGTCATGGAACACTTCTACGACAGCACAGGTATGACTATCTTGATTTTGTCACAAAATTGTCATGGATGTACATGCATGACAGAAAACGTGACCTACTGTGACAAACACGTATCATCACGGAATTGTATTTTTTTGTAGTGTGTAGATAAAAAATCTCCTTTCTGTAAGCATCATAACATTTTATAGCAGGCGCATCTATCCACACTGTCAGTAGTTCTTCTACCAGTAGGTGAAAGTAAATGTCGATGTCATTTCCAAGTTGCTTCGGGCCTTGGATAATCATTGACATCATAATGTATTTTTCTTGATACACAACCAAGGAGCTAGGTTATATATGCATAGAAGCACCGGCCATGTGCTGTGATTGGTGCTTATATCGCCAAAAGGATTCATCCCGTCAGTACACTCCCCGAGCCTTATACTTCTAGGATCCTTGGCAAAATTTTCAAACTTGTTGTCGATTAATTCCCACTGAGCCCCATCTTTCGTGTGCCTCATAAACCTATCCGCAATTCGCTCATCATGATACCACCGCAACCTCTTTGCCTCTCTAGGGTTTGTAAACAAATGCCTCAACCTTGGAATTAAAGGCAAGTACCAAACAACCTTGAACGGGATTCCTGTCTTGATCTCGTCATCCAATTTGTACTTGTCCTTTGCTCTCCCGCGCATGTATCGTGCATGTTTGCATGTGGGACATGCACAATAATCTTTGTACTCACCACAGTACAATATACAATCATTCACACAAGCGTGTATCTTCTATACTTCAAGTTCCAATGGGCAAACAAATTTCTTCGCTTCATCCGTGCTTCTGGTGAGCACATTATCTTCCGGAAGAATTTCTTTCAAAAGACCTAACATCTCTGTGAAGCCCTTGTTTGATACACCATTTGTTGCTTTAAATCTGAGAAGCGCCAGGGTGGCACTCAACCTAGAATATTTCTTTTTGCAACCTGGATACAATTCTTTCTTGGAGTCCGCATCAATGGTTGGCAGATCCTTGTACCCAATTATATCCTTTTTTGGGCCCTCGAAATCTGCAACCATAGCAGCAAAATCTGGCATATCAAGATCATTTTCAACTACGTGGACGTCTTTGTTTTCCAGTGGGCGTTTTGGCTTTCCGGTGTTCCATTGGTAGCTTGACGCCTCTGCCCCGATGTAAGATTCAACATCCATGTGACACTGATCGGGGTTTGGCATCTCGCTGCCCTGGGTATCTTCATCCATGACCTCCTCTTTACCATGTCTGGTCCAACGTGTATATCCATCCATGAATCCCCTAGAAACTAAGTGCATCTGGACATCTGCAACTTCATGTGACACTGTATTGGCACAATCAGTACATGGACACAGGATGTAATCTGCATCACCAATTCTTCTCTTTGTACTTTCAACCAAATTCATGAACTCTGTCATGCCATTGATAAAATCTGCGGTTTACCGATTATTCATCCATTGAGATCGTTCCATCTGCAGCAAACGAATGGTAATTAAAAACAAAACAATAACATTAATACATGGATTAACTGCTGCCCAGAGATGCGTGCATAAATGACAAGGTTTTATTTTAATAATTACTGAGGGCGCTCCATGTTGTTATCCAGACGTGCAATGACAAAAATTAATGGCCAGTCAATTTACACGCAGAGATACTAGCACAACACTACACTTAGGAATTGAATACCTTAATTAAGCCACTCATGAAAAGAATAGCTTAATTAATTAGCCGCGCGGCGACCTCCACCCAGCAGACAGACATGCGCGATGCGGCGGCATGCCAAGACAACAGGGTCGAGGAGCAAAGATTAGTGCGCCTGCCGCCTGAAGTTCGACCTCCACTATCCCGCCATCGACCGTGACGGATGTGCTCGAATCACGCCTCCGCCGACCTCGATGGTTGAGCTCCTCCTATCTCCCGCCGCAGACCGAGGATTGACCTCCTATGACACCACCACCGCCCATCGACCGAGGATTGACCTCTTCTCCGGTAGCCGCTGCCTAGGCCACCGCCGCCATCTCTATATGCAAAGCGGCTGATTTTTTACGGATATCCGGGGAGCGGCTGTTCACACGGTATCTCACCGTAACTCAATTATATGGACAGGGTAGTGATAACCCACAAGTATAGGGGATCGCAACGGTTTTCGAGGGTAGAGTATTCAACCCAAATTTATTGATTCGACACAAGGGGAGCCAAAGAATATTCTCAACTATTAGCAGCTGAGTTGTCAATTCAACCACACCTGGATAACTTAATATCTGCAGCAAAGTATTTAGTAGTAAAGTAATATGATAGTAGTGGTAACGATAGCAAAAGTAATGGTAGCAAAAGTAATATTTTTGGTGTTTTGTAGTGATTGTAACAATAGCAACGGAAAGTAAATAAGCGAAGAACAATATATGGAAAGCTCGTAGGCATTGGATCGGTGATGGAGAATTATGTCGGATGCGGTTCATCATGTAACAATCATAACAAAGGGTGACACATAACTAGCTCCAATTCATCAATGTAATGTAGGCATGTATTCCGAATATAGTCATACGTGCTTATGGAAAAGAACTTGCATGGCATCTTTTGTCCTACCCTCCCGCGGCAGCGGGATCCAAGTGGAAACTAAGGGATATTAAGGCCTCCTTTTAATAGAGTACCGGACCAAAGCATTAACACATAGTGAATACATGAACTCCTCAAACTACGATCATCACCGGGAGTGGTCCCGATTATTGTCACTTCGGGGTTGCCGGATCATAACACATAGTAGGCGACTATAGACTTGCAAGATAGGATCAAGAACTCTCATATATTGATAAAAACATAATAGGTTCAGATCTGAAATCATGGCACTCGGGCCCTGGTGACAAGCATTAAGCATAGCAAAGTCATAGCAACATCAATCTCAGAACATAGTGGATACTAGGGATCAAACCCTAACAAAACTAACTCGATTACATGATAAATCTCATCCAACCCATCACCGTCCAGCAAGCCTACGATGGAATTACTCACACACGGAAGATAGCATCATGAAATTGGTGATGGAGGATGGTTGATGATGACGATGGCGACGGATTCCCCTCTCCGGAGCCCCGAACGGACTCCAGATCAGCCCTCCCGAGAGAGTTTAGGGCTTGGCGGCGGCTCCGTATCGTAAAACGCGATGAATCCTTCTCTCTGATTTTTTCTCCCCGAAAGTGAATATATGGAGTCAAGGTTGAGGTCGGTGGAGCGTCAGGGGGATCACGAGGCAGGGGGGCGCGCCCCCTACCTTCGTGGACAGGTGGAGGCCCCCCCTGATGTGGATCTTCCTTCCAGTATTTTTTATATATTCCAAAGTAATTCTCCGTTGATTTTCAGGTCATTCCGAGAACTTTTATTTCTGCACAAAAATAACACCATGGCAATTCTGCTGAAAACAACGTCAGTCCAGGTTAATTCCATTCAATTCATGCAAGTTAGAGTCCAAAACAAGGGCAAACGTGTTTGGAAAAGTAGATACGACGGAGACGTATCAACTCCCCCAAGCTTAAACCTTTGCTTGTCCTCAAGCAATTTAGTTGATAAATTAAAAGTGATAAAGAAATTTTTTTACAAACTCTGTTTGCTCTTGTTGTTGTAAATATGTAAAGCCAGCATTCAAGTTTTCAGCAAAGATTATGAACTAACCATATTCACAATAACATCTAGGTCTGTTTACTCATATCAATGGCATAATCAACTAGCGAGCAATAATAATAAATCTCGGATGACAACACTTTCTCAAAACAATCATGATATGATATAACAAGATGGTATCTCGCTAGCCCTTTCGAGACCGCAAAACATAAATGCAGAGCACCTTTAAAGATCAAGGACTGACTAGACATTGTAATTCATGGTAAAAGAGATCGAGTGAAGTCATACTCAATGTAAACTAACAGTAATGAATACAAATGACAGTAGTGCTCTTCAACTGGTGCTTTTTAATAAGAGGACGATGACTCAACATAGAAGTAAATAGATAGGCCCTTCGCAGAGGGAAGCAGGGGTTTGTAGAGGTGCCAGAGCTCGGTTTTGAAATAGAGAAGAATAATATTTTGAGCGGCATACTTTCATTGTCAACATAACAACCAAGAGATGGCGATATTTCCATGCTACACACATTATAGGCGGTTCCCAAACAGAATGGTAAAGTTTATACTCCCCCTCCACCAACAAGCATCAATCCATGGCTTGCTTGAAACAACGAGTGCCTCCAACTAACAACAGTCCCAGGGGAGTTTTGTTTGCAATTATTTTGATTTGATTTGCATAAAGCATGGGACTGGGCATCCTGGTGACCAACCATGTTCTTGTGAGTGAGGAGCGGAGTCCACTCCTCTTGAGAATAACCCGCCTAGCATGGAAGATACAGACAGCCCTAGTTGATACATGAGCTATTCGAGCATACAAAACAGAATGTTTATTTGAAGGTTTAGAGTTTGACACATACAAATTTACTTGGGACGGCAGGTAGATACCGTATGTAGGTAGACATGGTGGACTCATATGGGACAACTTTGGGGTTTATGGAATTGGATGCACAAGCAGTATTCCCGCTTAGTACAGGTGAAGGCTAGAAAAAGACTGGGAAGCGACCAACTAGAGAGCGTCAACAGTCATGAACATGCATTAAAATTAATCAACACCAAATGAAAGCATGAGTAGGATATAATGCACCATGAACATAAATATCGTAGAGGCTATGTTGATTTTGTTTCAACTACATGCGTGAACATGTGCCAAGTCAAGCCACTCGAATCGTTCAAAAGAGGATACCACCCTATCATACCACATCACAACCATTTTAATAGCATGTTGGCACGCAAGGTAAACCATTATAAGATCCTAGCTAATTAAGCATGGCATAAGCAACTATAATCTCTAATTGTCATTGCAAACATGTTTATCCATAATAGGCTGAATTAGGAATGATGAACTAATCATATTTACAAAAACAAGAGAGGTCGTGTTCATACCAGTTTTTCTCATCTCAATAAGTTCATCATATAATCATCATTATTGCATTTCACTTGCACGACCGAATAGTGTGGATAATAATAATAGTGCACGTGCATTGGACTAAGCTGGAATCTGCAAGCATTCAATAAACAGGGGAAGACAAGACAATATGGGCTCTTGGTTAAATCTACAATAATGCATAAAAGAGCCACTTCAACATTTTCATTATGGTCTTCTCCTATTGGCCCCCAAAGAACAAGAAAGAAATAAAACTATTTACACGGGAAAGCTCCCAACAAGCAAAAGAAGAACGAGAAATATTTTTGGGGTCTCTTTTAAATTATTACTACTACAACATGAAAAGTAAACTAACTAAAAGCTACAACTAATTTTTTTTCTTAAGGTTTATCAAACACACAAGAAGAAAGCATAAAAAGGAAAATAAACTAGCATGGATATTACCCATGTTCAAGAATTCATCTAATTAACCAGTTAACTTGCCAATTAATCCCTACTCATAGGGTCACTGAGTAGCCGATAAACCGAAAAATCGTCCAAGTAATTGATTAAATGGCCGATTAACTTGCCGATTTGCCGATTAATCCCCTACTCACTAGCCAACCGAGTAGCTACCAGTTAACGATTTCCTCAACAATGGATATTACAGTGAAAAAGTATGAGCACCGACAACTAGCATGAGCGTGTGAACATGAATGTAATGTCGGTGAGAAATACGTACTCCCTCAAGATTAGGATTTTGGCCTAAGTTGGTCTATGGCCACGGCTAGCCAGGCGGATATCCAAAATTGTAGCTGGGGTCATACTAAGATGCAGCGGCAATTGCCTGATGAGCTGCAGCTTGGAGGCAAGTTGTCTCCGCCCTCCTCTCATACTCGGTCGCCTCCTCCCTGGTTATAACATATCTCCCCTTTGCCTGAAAGTCAAAGAAAGTAAGAGCAGGGAGAGCGACGTGATAGGTGTGTCGTCTGTCAAAGATTAGTCGGTACTGGAGAAACTGATTATTCCTCTCAACAAACTGATGACGAACCATTGCCTCATAATCTAAATAAACAGAAGGCAACTCAATGTCATACCCAAGTATGGGTATATCAAGAAAATTAGCTAGACGGGTTGCATAAATTCCACCAAAGAAATCTCCATTAAATCTATTATTATGCAACCTACATGCAACAATGGCTCCCAAATTATAATGTTTATTTCCTAATACAGCACTCCTGAGAACACTGAGGTCAGGGACACACATGTGACATGCTTCATCCTTACCATTTATGCACCTACCTATGAAGAGAGAAAAATAATGTATAGGAGGAAAATGAATGCTCCATATGGTAGCTTATGTTATATCTCTAGATTCCCCCACAGTTATACTAGCAAGAAAATCTCTAAATTCAGATTTGCGATGTTCACTAGTGCTGCCCCATTGTGGAAGTTTGCAAGCAGTGTTAAAATCCTCTAAGTCCATAGTATAAGAATTTTCATAAAGATCAAATAGGACAGTTTGAGAATTGCATGATGATGAAAATTCAAACCTTCTCACAAAGGAATCAGTGAGATAGTGGTATTGCCGGCACTTATCTGCCTCGAAGCTCTCAAGATCGCTAGTGCGCACATACGCGTTAAGTTATTCCTTGATTCCTGCTCGATCCATAAAGTCCTCTGACGGCCATTCACAAGCCCGCACCTGAGCTTCCCTCGGTGGTTCATCGTCGACATCGCGTATTGCGAGCCTAGGTCCTTGCTTCCTTGAAGAACCACCTTGGTACATTTTCCTAAACATATTTCCTCCTCTGAAAAATTTCTGAAATTTTTAGTAACTTCAAAATAAAAGTGAACCAAACTCAACAAAATTGATAGCAACTACTCCACAAGTGCCTAGAAGCAATATCATGCGTTAAAACTACTTTGACCACATAAATTTGACATGCAAGCTCAAGAACAGGGTCACCTAAGCAGCAAAAATATGCAATGAATAAAGCACTAGAACAAAAACTTATTGGACCATTGGAGGAGTCACATACGAAAGAACAATCCCCCAAAGCAGTTTTGTGAATGGAGCTTTGAGCAAGGAGATCAAAAATGGCAGCAAGATGAGCTAGAACTTGGGTTTGAGCTGGCTAGTGATGTTTGTGGGAGGAAGAAGGAGTGTGTGGTAGCTGGAATAAGTGGAGGGGAGCCACCGTCGGCCCACGAGGCAGGGGGGCGCACCCAGGGGGTGGGCGCGCCCTGGACCCTCGTGGCCAGGTGCTTGCTCCCCCTGCTGTGTTCTCAGTTCCAGATATTCTCAAATGTTCTAGAAAAAATCATATTTAAATTCCAGGGCATTTGGAGAACTTTTATTTTTGGGGTATTTTTTATTGCATGGATAATTCAGAAAACAGACAGAAAAATACTATTTTTGCTTTATTTAATATAAATAACAGAAAGTAAAAAGAGGGTATAGAGAGTTGTGTTTTCTAACTTCATCCATCTCGTGCTCATCAAAAGGAATCCACTAACAAGGTTGATTAGGTCTTGTTAACAAACTCATTTCGAGTAACATGAAACCGGAGAAATTTCGAATAACACTATGTTACCTCAATGGGGTTATGCATGTCCCCAATAATAAGAATATCATATTTCTTCTTGATAGTAGGTAGAGGAAATTCAAAACCTCCAATAGTAATTGTTGAAACTTTTCCAATAGAATTGATACTGTGGACTTGAGGTTGTTTCCTCGGAAAGTGTACCGTATGCTCATTACCATTAACATGAAAAGTGATATTGCCTTTGTTGCAATCAATAACAGCCCCTGCAGTATTCAAAAAGGGTCTTCCTAGAATAATAGACATACTATCGTCCTCGGGAATATCAAGAATAACAAAATCCGTTAAAATAGTAACATTTGCAACCACAACAGGCACATCCTCACAAATACCGACATGTATAGCAGTCGATTTATCAGCCATTTGCAAGGATATTTCAGTAGGTGTCAACTTATTCAAATCAAGTCTACGATATAAAGAGAGAGGCATAACACTAATACCGGCTCCAAGATCACATAAGGCAGTTCTAACATAATTTCTTTTAATGGAGCATGGTATAGTGGGTACTCCTAGATCTCCTAGCTTCTTAGGTTTTCCACCCTTAAAAGTGTAATTAGCAAGCATGGTGGAAATTTCAGCTTCCGATATCTTTCTTTTATTAGTAACACTATCTTTCATGTACTTAGGATAAGGATTCATTTTAAGCATATCAGTCAAACGCATACGCAAGAAGATAGGTCTAATCATTTCAGCAAAGCGTTCAAAATCCTCATCATCCTTTTTCTTGGATGGTTTAGGAGGAAAAGGCATGGGTTTCAGAACCCATGGTTCTCTTTATTTACCGTGCTTCCTAGCAACAAAGTCTCTCTTATCATAACATTGATTCTTTGATTGTGGGTTATCAAGATCTACAGCAGGTTCAATCTCTACTTCAATGTCATTACTAGGTTGAGCATCAACATGAACATCATTATTAACATTATCACTAGGTTCATGCTCATTAC
Organism: Triticum aestivum; assembly: GCF_018294505.1. NCBI lineage: Eukaryota > Viridiplantae > Streptophyta > Magnoliopsida > Poales > Poaceae > Triticum > Triticum aestivum. The sequence goes on from NC_057797.1 coordinate 147,511,759, forward strand.
TAGATTGTGTTTCAGCATCAGAAATAGAGATATCATTGGGATTCTCAGGGGTGTCAATCACAGGTTCACTAGAAGCATGCAAAGTCCTATCATTTTTCTTTTTCTTCCTCTTAGAAAGACTAGGTGCATCAACATTATTTCTCCGAGAATCTTGCTCAATTCTCTTAGGATGGCCCTCAGTATACAAAGGTTCCCGAGTCATTTTACCACCTCTAGTCATAACTCTAACAACATTATCATTTTTCTTACTATTTAATTCATTGAGCAAATCATTCTGAGCTTTAAGTACTTGTTCTACTTGAGTGGTAACCATAGAAGCATGTTTGCAAATGAGTTTAAGTTCACCTTTAACCCTGGACATATAATCACTCAAGTGTTCAATCATATAAGCATTGCATTTTAATTCTCTACCAAAATAAGCATTGAAGTCTTCTTGCTTAACCATAAAGTCATCAAACTCATCCAAACATTGGCTAGCAAACTTAGTAGGAGGGATTTCAGATTTATCATATCTATTGAGAGAATTTACCTTTACTACCTGTGTCGGGTTATCAAGACCATGTGTTTCTTCAATATGTGATGGGATTAAAACCATGTATTTCTTCAACAGGCGGTAAATTAAGACCATGTATTTCTTCAAAAGGAGGTAAATTCTAAACATCTTTAGCTTTTATACCTTTTTCCTTCATAGATTTCTTTGCCTCTTGCATATCTTCAGGACTGAGAAATAGAACACCCCTTTTCTTTGGAGTTGGCTTAGGAGTTGGCTCAGGAAGTGTCCAATTATTTTCATTGGTCAACATATTATTCAATAAAATTTCAGCTTCATCTGGTGTTCTTTCCCTGAAAACACAACCAACACAACTATCCAGGTGGTCTCTGGAAGCATCGGTTAGTCCATTATAAAAGATATCAAGTATTTCTTTTTTCTTAAGAGGATGATCAGACAAAGCATTAAGTAATTGTAGAAGTCTTCCCCAAGCTTGTGGGAGACTCTCTTCTTCAATTTGCACAAAATTATATATTTCCCTTAAAGTAGCTAGTTTCTTATGAGCAGGGAAATATTTAGCAGAGAAGTAATAAATCATATCCTGGGGACTACGCACACAACCAGGATCAAGAGAATTAAACCATATCTTAGCATCACCCTTTAATGAGAACGGAAATATCTTAAGGATATAATAGTAGCGAGTTTTCTCATCATTAGTGAACAAGGCGGCTATATCATTTAATTTAGTAAGATGTGTCACAACAGTTTCAGATTCATAGCCATAGAAAGGATCAGATTCAACTAGAGTAATTATATCAGGGTCGACAGAGAATTCATAATCCTTATCAGTAACAAAGATAGGTGAAGTAGCATAAGCAGGATCATATTTCATTCTAGCATTCAGAGTTTTTTGTTTCAGCTTAGCTAATAATTTCTTAAGATCATTCCTATCATTGCAAGCAAGAAAATCTCTAGCAGTTTCTTCATCCATAACATAGCCCTCAGGCACAACCGGTAAGTCATATCTAGGGAGAGAATCTTCATCATCACTTTCATCAATATTATCAGTTTCAACAATTTCATTCTCTCTAGCCCTAGCAAGTTCTTCATCAAGAAATTTACCAAGTGGCACAGTAGTATCAAGCATAGAAGTAGTTTCATTATAAGTATCATGCATAGCAGAAGTGGCATCATCAATAACATCCGACATATCAGAATTAATAGCAGAAGCAGGTTTAGGTGTCACAAGCTTACTCAAAACAGAAGGTGAATCAAGTGCAGAGCTAGATGGCAATTCCTTACCTCCCCACGTAGTTGAGGGATAAATTTTTGTTTTCGTGTCTTTCAAGTTCTTCATAGTGACCAGCAGATATAAATCCCAGGTGACTCAAAGAATAGACCTATGCTCCCCGGCAATGGCGCTAGAAAATAGTCTTGATAACCCACAAGTATAGGGGATCGCAACGGTTTTCGAGGGTAGAGTATTCAACGCAAATTTATTGATTCGACACAAGGGGAGCCAAAGAATATTCTCAAGTATTAACAGCTGAGTTGTCAATTCAACCACACCTGGATAACTTAATATCTGCAGCAAAGTATTTAGTAGCAAAGTAATATGATAGTAGTGGTAACGATAGCAAAAGTAACAGTAGCAAAAGTAATATTTTTGGTGTTTTGTAGTGATTGTAACAATAGCAACGGAAAGTAAATAAACGAAGAACAATATATGGAAAGCTCATTGGCATTGGATCGGTGATGGAGAATAATGCCGGATGCCGTTCATCATGTAACAGTCATAACATAGGGTGACACAGAACTAGCTCCAATTCATTAATGAAATGTAGGCATGTATTCTAAATATAGTCATATGTGCTTATGGAAAAGAACTTGCATGACATCTTTTGTCCTACCCTCCCGTGGCAGCTGGGTCCTAGCGGAAACTAAAGGATATTAAGGCCTCCTTTTAATAGAGTACCGGACCAAAGCATTAACACATAGTGAATACATGAACTCCTCAAACTACGGTCATCACCGGGAGTGGTCCCGATTATTGTCACTTCGGGGTTGCCGGATCATAGCACAGAGTAGGTGACTATAGACTTGCAAGATAGGATCAAGGACTCTCATATATTGATGAAAACATAATAGGTTCAGATCTGAAATCATGGCACTCGGGCCCTAGTGACAAGCATTAAGCATAGCAAAGTCATAGAAACATCAATCTCAGAACATAGTGGATACTAGGGATCAAACCCTAACAAAACTAACTTGATTACATGATAAATCTCATCCAACCCATCACCGTCCAGCAAGCCTATGATGGAATTACTCACGCACGGCGGTGAGAATCATGAAATTGGTGATGGACGATGGTTGATCATGACGATGGCGATGGATTCCCCTCTTCGGAGCCCCGAATGGACTCCAGATCAGCCCTCCCGAGAGAGTTTAGGACTTGGCGGCGGCTCCGTATCATAAAACGCGATGAATCCTTCTCTCTCATTTTTTTCTCCCCGAAAGTGAATATATGGAGTCAAGGTTGAGGTTGGTGGAGCGTCAGGGGGCCCACGAGGCAGGGGGCGTGCCCAGGGGGGTAGGGCACGTCCCCACCCTCGTGGACAGGTGGAGGCCCCCCTGACGTGGATCTTCATTCCAGTATTTTTTATATATTCCAAAATAATTCTCTGTTGATTTTCCGGTCATTCCGAGAACTTTTTTTTCTGCACAAAAATAACACCATGGCAATTCTGCTGAAAATAGCGTCAGTCCGGGTTAGTTCCATTCAAATCATGCAAGTTAGAGTCCAAAACAAGGGCAAACGTGTTTGGAAAAGTAGATACGACGGAGACGTATCAGGTAGTACATCACATACGATTATGTAACGGCAACCGTGTCTAACCTACATTGTCTTATTATACGGTTTGGTGCGGAAATCGTGTGTGACGTTGTAATACCCAACACAAACGACATGTACAAATAGTGTGTCGTATACAACATATATGTAGTGCCATTAGTAGTTCCCGACCGTTAGCTTATCTTCACAGTTTCCCCATTTGCCCCAAATCCTTGCATAGCCTCGAAATTCCCTCGCGTGGCACTGACATTCAGGGAATGCGGACGAGTGGTGCTGATGGTTTCAGTGCGGCTGCTCCTGCTTGTATCGCCGCCATGACGGCGGTCGCCGCCGAGCACTTGCCTAAGGTCATCAGAAGGAAGGTGTACTACAGATCTGAATCGTCCTTTCAGGTTCCAATCTATCCCGATCTTTTTTAGCACGTCCAAAGTATAGATCCTTGCTGAATCCATCCTGGATGACCCCCCCCCCCCATGAAAGCGATCTGCCGCCGGATCCGGAGCTTGACTCTAGACTCCCGCAACACGAGTTCGACTCCGAGTTTTGCTCCACCAAGAAGTACCAAAAGCTGAGTTGTGTGCACGGGCATACTCCCGCTGGACGTGTATGCATGGAGGGATTCAACATTGGCAGGCGGTTTCTCAGTTGCCCCTTAGAGGTTAGTGCTAATTAAGTTCATCATTTTACTTCAGTTAATGCCACTGCTCATCCAGAATACTATTTAACATTGGCAGGGATATGAGGCTTGTGCCTTTGTTAACTAGCTGGATGAAGAATGGCACGGCAAGGCTCTGAGTGTTATCACCAAGCTCGCAGAAGATAACGTAAAGCTGAAGAAGAAACTGGCTGATCTGGAATGTACAATCAGTACGATGAAGCAAGAAAGAATCAATCACAGGCAACAGATGAAAGCAAGAGACAAGAAGGAACTAGCATGTGTAGTTGTGGTTGTCGCATTAGCCATGTTCTATGCGCTGTTTGCAATGATGATTAAGGGTTTTGTTTGACAATATTGCTAAAGCACATCTAAGATGTGCTCTAAGTAATGCACATCTAGGTCCTATGCCATTGATGTTACGCGAAGATTCGTGCAGATATTTTTCTTTTTCTTTTTTCTTTTCCTTTCTAGTTTGATTATTACTGGCTTTATCAATAAGAAGAGCTCAATGAATTGCTTGCCAACTGTCCTACTCCCTTCATACCGGTACCGGTGCATAATCCCAAAACTCGTTCTTTGTTTTTGTCCTGAAAAAGGAAACCAGCCAAATAGCCAACAGGAGTCATGCGCAACCAACCCTAAAAAAAGGAGTCATGCACAACCCCGGGAATTTGGAGCGACTGGGTACAAATAATTGTGGTTGATTATATCAGCGCTTAGATAATGCGTCAACCCCCGCTTCAATTGGCAGTTCCTCTTCTCTGCATACCCCGCTTAAGTGTCCACCATCTTCATCATCCCCGGCAGGCCGCTACACACAAGCACACACTCTGCAACCATGTCGAGCGATAGCGAGGACGACAGTTTGGCTAGTAGTCTGGCGCCCGATGATAGGTCAACATCGGAATCATCCCGCTCGTCTTCCATGAGTCCGACGTCAAGCCCAGACCTCGATTATATCCGGTTCATGGAAGGGACGCCGCCTCCGGAGTCGTCAGACGACAACCAGACGGACGAGGAGCCGTCGGAGGACAAAGAAGAGGATGACGATGATGAGGAGGAGGAATGGTCGAACGAGGAGGAGGAGGACGACGACAACAACGACGATGACGACGGCGTCCGTGCTGAAAAGCCAAAGGTCAGTGGCAAGAAGCGTCCTCGCCAAGACGATGTCGTGGGGCCATCCAATAAGAACAACAACAAGAAGAAGGACTAAATTAAGCAGACTATATATATCTCTGTTTATCATGTCAATCTCATCGCACATGGTTAGTAATATGTATTTGACAGAGATCTTCTACATTATCGCCAATATGTTGGTTTGTTGAACTGTGTGCCCTGATGAGCACACAATTCACAAAAAGACCGTATGGGCTATCTATAATGACCGCACACAATTCTGATTATCGACCTGTTTGTCGGGTATCACACACATCTTGTTACATCGAATCATTTGTTTTCACCTCACTCATCGCAAATGGTTCATCGGACCAAACTGTATGCTGTATACCGCACACACACCTTGATCTGGCTACCCGTTTATGTTGTTCTGTCTCATCGCAAACAGTTCGTACAGATCAACGGTATGCCCCTCATCGCACACGCAACTATAATCTAAACCATGTTTGATGTATCATTCATCACAAACATTTTGCATCATTTCTGATGGTTTTCATACAGCATCATTTGCAATTATTGCATCGGACAGAGTTTCTCGAAGGGTCTCTGATCGTAGTGTCGCGTTAGCAGCATCCTGCAATAGTGATTGTTGAGGTTTTCATGGATGATTTCTCCATTTACGGAATTCTTTTGATGATTGCTTAAGCAACCTTGATCGAGTTTTGCAGAGATGTGAACAAACTAATCTTGTCTTGAATTGGAAGAAGTGCCACTTTATGGTGAACAAAGCCATTGTCTTGGGGCATAAAATTTCTGAATGAGGTATTGAGGTGGATAAAGCTAAAGTTGATGCAATTAAGAAAATTTCATGTCCTAAAGACATTAAAGGTATTCATAGTTTCCTTGGTCATGCTGGTTTCTATAGGAGATTTATTAAAGACTTCTCTAAAATTTCTAGGCCTCTTACTAATCTTTTGCAAAAGGATGTTCTATTTGTTTTTGACGATGATTGTGTAGAAGCCTTCGAAACACTTAAGAAAGCTTTAACTTTTGCACCTATTTTTCAACCACCTGATTGGAACTTGCCATTTGAAATTATGTGTGATGCTAGTGATTATGTTGTTGGTGCTGTTCTAGGACAAAGAGTTGATAAGAAATTAAATGTTATCCATTATGCTAGTAAAACTCTAGACAATGCCCAAAGAAATTATGCTACTACTGAAAAAGAAATTTTAGCAGTTGTGTTTGCTTGTGATAAATTCAGATCATAAATTGTTGATTCTAAAGTAATTTTCCACACTGATCATGCTGTTATTAAATACCTTATGGACAAGAAAGATGCTAACCTAGACTAATTAGGTGGGTTCTTTTGCTATCAGAATTTGACTTGCACATCACTGATAGGAAAGGAGCTGAGAACCCCGTAGCTGATAACTTGTCTAGGTTAGAAAATATTCTTGATGACCCACTACCTATTGATGATAGCTTCCCTAATGAACAACTATCTGTCATAAATGCTTCTCTTAATACTCCTTGGAATGCTGACTATGCTAATTATATTGTTGCTAAATTTGTAGCCCCTAGTTTCACATACCAACAAATGAAAAAAGTTCTTCTATGATTTAATACATTACTTATGGGATGACCCACACCTTTATAAAGAAGGAGTAGATGGTTTTATTAGATGTTGTGTACCAAAGCATGAACAGGAACAAATCCTACGGAAATGTCACTCTGAAGCCTACGGAGGGCATCATGCGGGAGATAGAACTGCACACAAGGTATTGCAATCTAGTTTTTATTGGCATACTCTTTTTAAGGATGCCCGTAAGTTTGTCCTATCTTGTGATGAATGCCAGAGAATTGGTAATATTGGTAGATGTCAGGAAATGCCTATGAATTATTCACTTGTTATTGAACCATTTGATGTTTGGGGATTTGATTATATGGGGCCTTTTCCATCCTCTGATGGGTACACACATATTTTGGTTGCTTTTGATTATGTCACTAAGTTGGTAGAAGTTATTCCAACTAGCAGTGCTGGTCATAATACCTCCATTAAAATTCTTAAAGAAGTTATCTTCCCGAGGTTTGGAGTCCCTAGATATTTAATGACTGGTGGTCGTTGACACTTTATTCATGGCGCTTTCTGTAAAATGCTTGCTAAATATGATGTCAGCCATAGAATTGCACTGCATTATCACCCTCAATCTACTAGGCAAGTTGAACTTAGCAATAGAGAAATAAAGTAGATATTATAGAAAACTATCAATAGGTCTCGAAAGAATTGGTCTAAGAATCTTGATGATGCACTTTGGTCCTATAGAGCTGCTTATAAAAATCCTATGGGTATGTCTCCATACAAAATGATTATGGAAAAGCTTGTCATTTGCGTCTTGAGTTAGAACATAAAGCATATTGGGCACTTAAGGAACTCAACTATGACTTCAAACTTGTTGGTGAAAAGAGGTTATTTGATATTAGCTCACTAGATGAATGGAGAACCCAAGCCTATGAAAATGCCAAACTATTCAAAGAAAAATTTAAAAGATGGCATGAAAAAAGAATCCAAAAGCGAGAATTCAAAGTTGGTGATTATGATCTATTGTACAATTCTCATTTTAGATTTTTTGCAGGAAAACTTCTTTCCAAATGGGAAGGACCATATATCATCAAAGAAGTTTACCGCTCTGGAGCTATTAAGATTAATAATGCCGAAGGCACTAATCTGAAGGTGGTCAATGGACAAAGAATTAAACACTATATTTCAGGTATGCCCATCAATGTTGAAACTAATATTATCCAAACCATAACACCAGAGGAACACATAAAAGAGACCTTCTAGAACACTCCAAACCCCTGAAAAGGAAGAGGTACGTGATATGGTAAGTAAACTAACTCCAAAAATTCCGCAAAAAAATTTCTGTGAGTTTTAGAATATTAGGAAAAAAAGAAACACCCGAGAAGGCAACACAGGTGCCCACTAGGCACCAGGGTGCGCCGGCCCCACCTGGCGCGCCCTGGTGGGTAGTGGGCCCTTCGAGCACCTTCCCGACTCCGTTTTCCTGTAGTATACTTGTTTCCCAAGATAAAAATTCTTTATGTATACCCCCGGGCGATTTGACCATCGTATCACGGAGAAATCCTCTGTTCTTGTTTCATGTTGTTTTTTCCAACAGATCTAGATTACCATGGCTGCACCAAGCTCTTCCAAGGACAAGTTCTTCGAGAAGGTCATTAACCCCTACCTAACGGAGGTGTTGAAGCACCCTCAAGCCATTGAGATGCGTGAGGGGGTGCTCCACATCCGGGATGTTCAAGGGCCCAAGAAGATGGGAAGCATGGAGGCCAGGCTCAAGGTGGTGGAGCAAGAGATTTTCAAGTGCCAAGGGATGGTGGAGCGGGGACTTAGGCCCCCTTTGTTTGGGCTACAGATTCCGGAGAATCGGCTGTGGCTTATATTGTAAGAATTAGATGTGCCTGTGGATTTTGAGAATCTGAATCTGAATGTTTGTTTACCCTGCTGTAGAAAAACCATATTGTTGTGAAATGTCCACAATGCCCAGAATCCACAATGCACAAATGGTCAGCGTAAACTTGCAAATCACAAGCTGATGACTTGATGAGAATCAATGTCGTTTGTGTCTTCTCGCTCCCTGTACGTAGTAGGCAACAACTTCAACACCAATGCCACGACGCGGTGCCCGCCACAACCACACTGTGCTATTAAGTGGAGGAAGAGAAGGTCACCAAGAGGACATCACTCGTCCGCATGGGTTCAGGGTCGACTTCCGACCCCGCTGGCTGAGCGCCGCCTCCCGGAAATACAATGATGCTAAGATCATTTGCCAGCCGGCCCGTGACCACGCCTCTACACAGGGCCTCCTCCCTCTGGCCTTTGCCCCGGTCTTTTCTCACAGCCTAGCAAGCTACGGCTCCAGCGGACAAGGCCGCTCAGGCAACACGGCGGCGTATCCCGGTGTGCACCACATCGTGTGTGCGCGGCGGTGTAAACCTGACATACGAGGAGGCTGCCATGGAGCTCACAGGCACAATGGAAGGATACGAATGACGAGGCCCTCTGGGAGGCCGACATCCATGGGAGCTCATAGACGCCACGAGAGCCCAGCCGGATCATCGAACCCCTCGTGCTGGGTGAGAGAGGCGGCGACTGGGAATCTCTTAGAAGAGATGAAGGGTGAGGGTTGTGGTGGTAATTTCTTTGTAATTTAGACTAGAAATAGGGGTAAGGGCCGAAAACGAATTGTTTTATTTTATGGGTTGGTGCAGAATCACTAGAATCATCGAAATCACCGCTTTTGGCTTCCCTTCATTGGTAGTGCATTTTTCAGAATCAATTATGAGAATCTAGACAGGAATCCGGTGTGTTTGTTTGTGGTTCTGATTTTGAAAGGCTAGAATCTGAGAATCAGAAGCTAGAGCCCAAACAAAGGCCACCTTAGTGCCAATCACTCCATCATCGCGGAATTCACCCGTGATCAGAAGGAGGATGGCCAGTCAATGCAGGACATCGTCTTCACCTTCAACAAGAAAATCATTTTTTTGCAAAGCCAAATCTATGATCTTCAAAATCAAGTTTTCGAGTATGAAGCAAGATTTAAAGGTATGAGTTTAGCTGCCAGTTGCAAGACTCAGGAATCTCGTGCATCCTCTTATGATGGTGAACCCCTGCCATGGAAGCCGGAGGACAAGCTTACCACATCATCACCACCACCATCACCAAAGAAGGATACTTGAGCACACAGGTATGGGCACTCCCCTTGGCTTTCGCTAACCTTAGGGGAGATGCCCCGTTATCATATCACAATAACTTTTATTATCTTCGCCAGTTTTTAGTTTGATCTTTAGTTATTTCGTGCCTTAGTCTGAATAAAAGTTTAGTAAGATCTATTTTCGAGTGCTAGTTCCGTGATCTATCCATCTATGTAATCGAGTTGAGAGCTTTATAATAAAGATTAGTTTGAGTTTTTGCTTCTTTACTTTTATTGTTTCAATCAAAATAAAGGAAATAATGAAAAATATCATATGCTAATCTTATAGTAAGTAATGACATCACATAAGGAAAAGTATAGGTGGTAAAATTTATTGAAAGTTGACAAACATAGCATTGGTCAATGATGCAATTCATGAAAGAATTTATAAGGGAAGAGAAGATTCACATGCAAATATACCATCTTGGACATCTTTTATGATTTTGAGCCCCCATTAAATATCTTATGCCAAATTGTTGACGTTGGACAAGGAAGACAACATAATGATTTATGTTTGTTCATATTCACATAGAAGTTATATTGCCATAGATCCTCCAACATGTGGTGTTTGCCCAATATCTTTGCTAGCCAAAAATCCACACTAAGTAGAGATACTACTTGTGCATCCAAAAACCTTAAACCCAAATCCATGTTTTGAGATTCCACCGTACCTACCTATGGATTGAGCAAGAGCCTTCTAGTAAGTTTTCATCGATGCACAAGCCAATAAAAATTGCTTCTAAATGTGTTTGCTCCTTTAGTGTAAAGGAAAATAAGCATTGTACGAACTTGTGATGGCAAAGTAATAAAAGCGACGAATTGCATAATAAAGGTTGCTATCATAAGGGTCAATATAACATGACGCTCTTTTGCATTAAGAGATTGTGCATACAAAACCAAAAAGCCCATGACAACCTCTACTTCCATCTACGAAGGGCCTATCTTTTACTTTTATGTATTTACTTTATGCAAGAGTCAAAGTGTTTTCCTCTATTCCTTTTTATTTACTCTTTTGCAAGCATCATATGGTGGGGAAAGATCTTGGAACATATATCCAGTTGGATATGAGTGATTATGAGTTATTATTGTTGACATCACCCTTGAGGTGAATAAGTTGGGAGGTGAAACTATAAGCCCCTATCTTTCTATGTGTGCAGTTGAAACTTTTTGATCCATATATATGTTGTGAGTGTTAGCAATCACAGAAGACTAAATGATGGTTGATTATGTGGACTTGCCAAAAGTCTCTGATACGAGACCCTTCCCGAAAATATGATGAATTGAAATTGCAAAGTTGACTGAGAATATAGTTTGTTAGTTTTCAATAAAGTTTATGTTGTATACTTTGATGATGTGATGAATTGTTACTTGCCTATGAGAAGTTTTATGATAAAGTTTATTGTTGTTATAATAATGATCATGATGCTACTATATCCGTATTTTATTTTTATCGACACGTCTGTGTCTCTCTAAACTTGTAGACATGATTCTCCATATCGGCTTTCGCTTGAGGACAAGCAAGGTCTAAGCTTGGGGGAGTTGATACGTCCATTTTGCATCATCTTTTCTTACTCTTATTTACAGTGTTTTTATTCAATATAACACTTTGTGGAGTAATTCTGATGCCTTTTCTCTCATAATATGCAAGGTTTACACAAAGAGGGAGAATACCGACAGTTGGAATTCTGGACCTAAAAAAGCTATGTCAGAGATACCTATTCTCCACATCTCCAAATGACCTGAAATTTTACAAAGATTTATTTTGGAATATATAAAAAATACCGGAGAAAAAAATACTGGATGAGGCCACCTAGGTGCCCACTAGGCACCAAGGCACACCCACCCCCCAGGCGCGCCCTGGTGGGTAGTGGGCTTCTTGGCCCACCTCTGGTGCCCATTGGTACATAAGGTCTTTTCAGCCAGAAAAATAAGGAGAGGACTTTCGGGACGGAGCTCCGCCGTCTCGAGGCGGAACATGGGCAGGAGCACCTTTTCTCTCCGGCAAAGAGATTCCGCCGGGGATACTTCCCTCCGGGAGGGGGAAATCGAAGCTATCGTCATCACCAAAAACCCTCTCACCTTGGGAGGGCCAATCTTCATCAACATCTTCAACAACACCACATCATCTCAAAACCCTAGTTCATCTCTTGTGTCCAATCTTTGTACTGGAACCTCAGATTGGTATCTGTGGGTGACTAGTAGTGTTGATTACATCTTGTAGTTGTTGCTAGATGGTTTATTTGGTGGGAGATTATATGTTCAGATCCATTATAATATTTATTACTCCTCTAATCTTGAGCATGAACATGTTGCGTGAGTAGTTACTTTTGTTCTTGAGGACACAGGAGAAGTCATGTTGCAAGTAATCATGTGAATTTGATATTCGTTCGATATTTTGATTATATGTATGTCGTGATTCCCTTAGTGGTGTTATGTGAACGTCGACTACATGACACTTCACCATCTTTAGGCCTAAGGAAATGCATTGTGGAGTAGTTATTAGATGATGGGTTGCTAGAGTGACAGAAGCTTAAACCGTAGTTTATGCGCTATTCCGTAAGGGGCTGATTTGGATCCACATGTTTAATGCTATGGTTAGATTTTATCTTAATTCTTCTTTCATAGTTGCGGATGCTTACGAGAGGGGTTAATCATAAGTGGGAGGCTTGTTCAAGTAAGAACAGCACCCAAGCACCGGTCCACCCACATATAAAATTATCAAGTGGCGAACGCAAATCAAACCAACATGACGAAAGTGACTAGATGAAATTACCGTGTACCCTCAAGAATGCTTCACTTATTATAAGAGACCGTTCTAGCCTTTCCTTTGCTACAAAAAGGATTGGGCTACCTTGCTGAACCTATTGTTACTATTGCTACTTGTTACAAATTATCTTGCTATCAAACTACCTATTACCGACAATTTCAGTGCTTGCAGAGATTACCTTGTTGAAAACCTCTTGTCATTTCCTTCTGCTCCTCGTTGGGTTTGACACTCTTACTTATCGAAAGGACTATGATTGATCCCCTATACTTGTGGGTCATCAGCACGCGCCATTGAAACCAAGGTGAACTCACTCTTACTTGAGATAGATATGGACACAAATGGAACTTGGTGGCTACCTCTCCAAAATATGCTATGTGCCATTAGGTACGAAGATGAACGCCACCAAGCAGCTAAGGGACACCCCAAAGGAGGAGGAGAAGCAACCCAAGGCCACAAGGAAGAAGGATCGACAGAAGATGAAGACTGCACCTCCCAGGCGACCCTGTGCCCCAGAGACCCCCACAAGGCTTCTGTAAACAAGATGCACCACGCCATGCGCACAGACTCGAGACCCCGTGCGCACGGGCCCTCACCATTGTAGCACCCCGTGCGCATGGGCCTCCCAGGCTTCGGCCATGGATGCCCTTCCTTGCCTCCTAAGTCGTCTGCTTCCTCCCTCTAGCTATATATTTCGGGTCTAAGACATTTGTTAGGGTTAGTAAAGTATATGCGAGGCATTGACAAAGCTTTGCTCCTTCTACCACTCCTCTTGGAGATCAAGGCCTCTTAGGAGAGGATCCCCAAGTGGATTTCAAGGCCTCCTTTTGGAGAAGACTATCATCAAGACCTCACCTCCTTAGGAGTGGGAAGAACCTTACCTTTGTGCTTGTTTCCTTGGATTGATCTTGTATTCTTGTGGACCTCAACTTTGCTATTCTAGTGGATGTGTGACTGGGTCTTTATTTGAGTGAATTTCCTCTTTGTGTTTTTGTGTTCATCCTGTTTTCCCCTCCAAGTGTGAAAAGATATTCACTTAGGGTTCCACCCTACAACATCTTGGTATCATGAGCCATGGTTGATTCACATCTCGGAGTCCCTACCCATCATATTCTAGCCTAATTTTGTTGTTTGTTGTCCCAATTCGAAAATCCCTAAAAAATAACCCCAAAAATGTTCTTGCAATATGTTGGATCTTGTGAGATTTTGTTGATTTGGTCCACGAATTTCTTGTTTGACAAGTGGATCTACCCCTTACCACCATCCCTGGCCCCATCCATCCAACCATTGATTTTGGTTGGATTTTAAATTTTGTCCACGGATCCGAAGGTGTTCTTGTGCAGTAGAGCATCCCGTGGGCACAGGCCACCGGAACCCCGTGCACACGGGCTCCACTTACCCCGTGCGCATGGCCCCTACAGAACTGTTCGGCCACAACCATTTTTGCCTCATTTTGTCATTCCACCACCACCATTCACTTTCCGCACTACTTCTCATTGGTGTTTGAGTTTTGGAGTTGCGGTTTCACCGTGTCCTAAGGTGTTTCGGCTACTTAGGCACAGTTCGACTTTGACATCACCGCCACTCGTCACCGACTCGGACTCTACATCGACATCAACCACTACATCTTCATACTACCATAAGCAAGGATGGTAACCTCGACGACATCTTACCATCATACCTTTCCTTTACATTTGATAGCCTCGAGCCATTTTGCGTCACTTACACTACAAAAAAATTACACTTCCGTGATGATACGTGTTTGTCACAGTAGGTCACGTTTTCTATCATGCATGTACATCCATGCCAATTTTATGACAGAATCAAGATAGTCATACCTATGATGTGGTAGAAGTGTTCCATGACATTACCAAAATTATCATCATGGAAGTGTCCACTTCCATGAGGATAAATCGCGCGTCATAGAAGTGCTTTCGTCAAGGGTGACCGACACGTGGCATCCACCGTAACGGGACGCCGTTAAGCTATCGGGTCCGATTTTGGATCCGATAACCCGCTAACAGCCCGGACCAATGGGAAATTTCCACGTGTAAAATTCTGATTGGCCAGAGGAAACACATGTCAGCTCGTCAGTGGGTTAGATAGGCGCATATGATATGTCGACACGTGCGACGGCCCACCACTCGCCCATTTAGCTTACAAAGGCCAGCCCGTTTGATTTGGTCAAAAGATAGCGGGCTGGCCCATGAAAGGCCTGTTAACGGTCTCTTTGCAAATAGCCCATTTTACGGCCCGATAACTCACGGCCCGTCAGGGCCTACACGAAACCGGCCCAACAACTTCATGTGGGCCGTCGAATATAACACCAGCCCGTTTCACTTTCGGCCCATGTATGGCCCACGACGTCTTTTGGCCCATATGAGGCCTTCGTATCTTTAGGCCCTTTAGAGGCCCACGGTGACTCTATCCCATAATGAACAGTAAATTTCTTTGTACCCATTAACGGCCCCTGATTCACATGGGTCATTTCCAGCCTGTGTTAGCTTTCGGCCTACTGACAGCCCATGCCTTCTTGGGCTCCTTTCCGGCCCTCTATTACTTCCGGCCCGTTACTGGCCTGTTCCCCTAATGGGCCAAATTTGGCCCGTGGCAAGAGTTGGCCCGTTTCTGGCCTGTTAACCCGTTGCGCCATTTCCAGCCCATCCTATATTCTGGCCCATTAACGACCCGTTATGCCTGTGACATAATTAAGCCTTTGCTGTCCTCCGGCCTATTAACGGCTCGTTATTGTACTAGGCCGATACCAATTACGCCCGTTTATGGCCCATGTAGACCCATTTACCCGACGGCCCGAGGCCCACCGTTTCTACGGCCGTGTTGGAGGCCCATTTAAAGACGACCCATAGGAGGCCCATGAACCCTACGGCCCATAGCAGGATCAAGGTTACCATGGTCCGTATATGGCCCATGGTTGTTGCGGCCACTAGCAAACCAGGGAAAATGAAGACTAGGAGATAAATAAGCCCGAAACTAACGATAGGCTATTAAGGCGTCAAAGATCGCCACCAGTGCAAATATAGGGAACACCCTACACTATACAAAAATGGCCTGCTATTTTCTTCTGCCGGTGGCTGCACGTTAAGAACAAATTTTATATCGCCACAAAACAAATTACAACTATAAAACAAAAGTAAGGTTGGCATAAAAGTTAACAGTCTGGCAGATAAATGCATCACCAGAAGTTCAGAAGCTCAGTTCATTTGACCTGACTGTTACGTTTTCATGTTGTATTGTCCGATGGAGCACCATAAACTTCGCCTTCATTTCTCCTTGGCTCCTGAACAACATAGCAAATGTCTAATAGTATGGTTTCAAAACCATGCATATCTTGACGACATCGAACAATGTCTGTCCTTGTTTCAGAAAGGGTCTCTATTAGGGAACAGACTTGTGTCTGGAGCGCAGATATAACATTGTTTTGAGCTTGCATATCTTGATCATGAGGCAGTTTGGACGAGATTGCCTTAACAACCAACCCAGTATTACGCAGGAACGTGCTTTTGGCACTGTTAGTGGACAGGTACTGACCCACTGCAGCAAGAGCTGACATTGCGGTTATAGTTGCCTCGCCACCTTCAGAAGGTGGTGGTTCCACCAATTTTTTCATAGCTTGCTGAAAAGTTGAGTTTTTACATTAGTAGTACCAGACCAAAAGATATTAAGGAGGCAGCAAAACCAAACAAAATAGCTTTGGTCTATATACAGAACTTATTCTGGTGGACCCATGTAAAATAGTAGTTGTATTTTACTGCAACGTACATAATAAAACCAGGTTCCAAATATATGACCATGTACCATGGCTAATGTATTGTCTATTTCTTCATATTGTATTGACAGCTAAGGATAAAGAGACAAAGTTTATAATACGGTAAGCATAGCATCACATCATTCATATCACAAAACAACATATAACAGAAAAACAGGCAATTGTAACGTTGTGTGGGCAAGTCCAGCACAGAACTAGATTATAGGTCAAGATCAAAGGAACATCACTTCTCTCTTTCAAACCTTGTAAGGTGCAATGATATGCTAATACAATTGTGGATAAAATTGAAAAGAGTAATAGACATTGGCTGCAAACCATGCAGTTCAAGGCACAAGTCAGAGTAAGTAGTAGTTACAAGGGATGAGGATTAAGGACTTACAACAGCGGCTTTGAGTGGTGTAGTCATGCCCTTCGTCTTGCTGGTGTGACAGTCCTTGAAGATTTCCACAACATTTGGTTCAGGTACTTTTTGGTCCTTGCGGGCTTTCCTCTGCATTTGGAACAAGTCAATATAGATCTGATAATATGGTACAATGAAAAGAGTGAAACAACAGCTAATTACAAGAGCCTCGCAGTGTGCAATATAGCTACGAGATCCCATCGTCTGTTGGAATTTCACTTTCATACGGTTGGCCTTGTTCTTTGAACAGTTCACCTCCAAGAAGATAGATTGGTGTGGCACATGCATAAATAGGACTTCAACATGTGATCTGATCACATATATATATATATATATATATATATATATATATATATATATATATAATGTACCTGATACTTCGGATCAGACCAGTGTTTAACGAGGCCTCTCCAGTCTTCATCCGATATGTTTTCCACTGGAGATGTTTGGGTAAGTTCACGGTTAGCCTTGCCTTCAAAGTGACTTTTCCTCAAGTTATACCGATACTGTCGCAGAGCGGACCTGAAAACATGGGTGCAAGCTTGTCTGGTTGCATCATCTTGGCTATCCAACTTGAACCTCATCTATTGAAAATTATGGGAGTCTCATTATCAGCAACCTAGAAAGTATTGGACAGAGCAAGCCAATATTATTAGTTTCCATACATAACCATACTTACAGATAAATGGTCGAGGAAGGTGTTGAACTGGGTTCTGTCTTTGTCATTCCTGCACTGAATCCATGTTGGGAGGATACGTACATGACACCTAACGGCAACCGCTGCCTCTGATACTAACTTGGCTAACTCTGTAGCATCACGTGGCCTTTTTAAAACTGCCTCAAAACGGATCTCCATTCTTCCTCCTCTAGATTTAGTTAACCCATCAAGCATTATCCTTGATGTTTGTTTCCTCTTGCGCCTAGGTGCTAGTCCAACAACGAACATAGGAAGTGTTAGTGTACATCAAACTGTGAGACTACATATAAAGACACATGCAACTGTAACTTGACTCCAAAAACTACCTTCGTGCTGTTGAAGCTCACAAAGTTCATCTGATCTTGCCAACTCATCTTGTGTCAAGAGTACTTTGGAAGTAGTGCCAGGTGGCAAGGGAGCTTGGGAACGTGCTACTAGCTGAGTTGACCAATGAGTAAATCGTGCAGCTGGTGGTACCGTGGAAGGTGCTGCAACAACTAGGGTTGTCTCTTCTTGTTTGGTGGCAGCTATTTGTTTCTGTTTGGCTTGTTCTGCAGCTCATGTAGCACGGGATACCCTATTGGTACAATTTTTTGCTGGACTTTGACCTTCTATTGCACCATCAGTACCAGCAGAATCTGCAAGATTCTTCCGCTTCCCATTCCCTATGATTCTGTGTTGCTTCCTTTTTCTCTGTGCCATGTTAAGTCAAGCCGACAAGAAAAATGAATAACAACTTAGTTCTTCAGAACAAATTGATGCGTGATACAGACGAACTGAACTTTGATGTTAGAAAACCACATGATAGGAGGATGTAATATGTACGAAAAACAAGACGACATGAGATAACCAGAACTATGATGTCTAAACTAAGGAGAAGACATTTCATTAAATTAGAAGCAATGCAATGGAAGGTAGACACCATATGAAATATGCTACAAATATCACTCTGCCAAGTTAACAATATCACACTGCCAAGCTAGAGAAAGCACATCAGATGCCGGTTTCGCCGGAAGACCCCCATTCGTCCCTGCCTTATTTTTTTTCCTTCCTCTTTCTTAATTGTATTGCCTTGTCAAGTCAAACCCACAAGAAAAATGAATAAAAATTCATTTTTCAGAACTCATTGATGCAGGATGCTGATAGCACTACTTTAATGTATGGCGACCGCGTGATAGGACGATTGAATGTGTAAGAAAATAGGACAGCATTGCATATTCACAACTATGATGTGTAAAATAAGCAGAAGGCATTTCAACAAATTAGAACCAATGAAAGCTAGACACCATATGAAAGATTCAACGAATATCACTCTACCAAGTTAAAATTGTCTCGTCATAAGTGCCATTTCAACAAATTAGAAGTAGTACAAGCTAGAAAAGAATGCGAGACGTAACCTATATCACACTCCCATGTCAAACGTGTCTTATGATAAGTGATTGTTGCAGGTTACACAACAGTAGTACTTTGATGTAAGAACATGGTATGATAGACAGATATTGTATGTTCTAGAAACAGGAACACGTGTCTTAGTCACAAGTATAATGTGTAAAGTAAGCAAATGAAATTCAGCAAAATTAGAAACAAAACAAGCTAGACATCATACATAACATGCAACCACATATAACAGTGCCAAGTTAGAGGGAGCACCTGTGATGGTGCACTAGGGGAGATGTACTCATCACCAACACAGCTACGTTGAGTGTCTATGCATGTGTTGTCTTGTAAATCATCTTGGGTGGATGGAGGAGTAGAATCTATATAGGCCCTCCGTTCGGAAGGAGCACCTTCATCCGCTGCCTTGCTAACTTCCTTCCGCTTTATTGATTTTGAATTGTCAAGTAAAATCGACAAGAAAAAGCAATAAAATTCACTCTTCAGAACTCATTCGTGCATCATACTGACAATCACTACTTTGATGTAAGGCAAACACATGATTCCGGGATGGAATAATACGAAAAATAGGACGGCATGGGATATTCACAACTGTTTGTGTAAACTAAGCAGAAACCATTTCAACAAAGAAGAAGCAATGCAAGCTAGACACCACATGAAAGATGAAACCAATATGACTCTGCCAAGTTAAAAACGTCCCATCATAAATGGCATTTCAACAAATTAGAAGCAGCGCATGCTATAAATAATATGAAAGATGCAACTAATATCACACTGCATATACTGAAGGTGTCTCGTCATATTGATTTATGCGGGATACAAAAAACAATAGTTTTATGTAAGGACATGCTTAATAGACAGATGTACTATGTACTAAAAATTGGGAGGCGTGTCACATTAACAGGTATAATGTATAGACTAAGCAGAATAGCACATGCAATTTAACTAGATTAGAAGAATTGCAATCTAGACACCATATGCAACATGCAACCACATATCACGTTGCCAAGTTAGAGCAAGCACCTATGATGCTAGTGTAGGGGAAATGCAGTAATCAACTATAGAGCTATGTTCACTATCTTCATATAGCCTTGTTGTTTCTTGAGAATCATGTGGGGAGGCTGACGCTGCATTCTTTAAATGAGGATCTTTTATAACAGTAGTCCACTGGCCTGACTGCCTCATCATAAGTGATTGATGAGGGATACACAAGAACATTAGTTTGATGTAAGAACATGGTTAATAGACAGATGTACTAGTATGTACCAAAAACGGGAAGGCGTGTCATATTCAAAGGTATAGTGTGTAAGCTAAGCAGATGCAACTTAACCAAATTGGAAGCAATACAAGCTAGACATCCACCTGGAGTGGTGAGCATGATCATCTAGGACCTGAGAGCCTGGTGTGAGGCAGGCTGCTTCGCCACCATCGTGGCTTTTTAGTTGGCTTCTAGGTGATGCATGTCTGTGCTGGGCTTGTCACTGGCTCGGCCAGTGCCCTGACTAGCTATTTGTCTTCTGGTGCTCCCGGGATGGTGGTTCATGTAAATATATCTTTCCTTATCTTGATAAAGACCAACTTCGGCCTTTCGAATACAAGCTAGACACCATATGCAACATGCAACCACATATGACACCATGAAGTTAAAGCAAGCACCTGGGATGGTGGTACACGGCGAGCGAGATCATCAACTCCAGGGCTACGTTCCCCGTCTCCATCTGCTGACACTACACCCTTTATAGTCTTGAAACGTGTCTGGCCTAGCCACCTACCACGCTGGAGCGACTTCTCTCTTCTATTTTCCGCTTCTGTCAAGGCAGGGTCTGAAATACCCTTGCATAAAAACGCAATAGTGAGAGTATGGGTGAAGTGTGTGCAGAACTAGTGCACTGTAAAAGTAGCAAATAGCAGGTGGCTGAAAAATAAATGACAGGAAACATATGATAGCTCTACAACATTGTACGACAAACAAAATTAGATTCTACTCCATATGATTTTGTAATATATGAGCACAAGAAATGCAGGTACTCCTCCAACACACCACCACATGTGGTCCTATCAAGATAATAGTCGACTAAAAATAAATAGGTCAGTCGATTTTTTTATGAACCATCCGATCTATAAGGAACGGGCAGATGGCCTTCATCTACCTCCCGCCAGTCACTGTCGACGATCTTTCTTGAACCGCCAGCGACCACCGGCCCAGGCCCCTGCCTCCGCCGCCCCGCCCTCCCCTCGACCTCACACCACCGCTGTGCTTGGCAGCGTCCCCAGGCCATCCCTTTAATCCCAGCCGACCTCCAGATCGGGCGCCAGCAGCTCTAGGCCCCACACGCCCCTAAGATAAACACCGAGGCGCTGCTTCCCCGGCGTAATAGGCAGACTAGCGCCTGTTACACCGAGGAATGCTTCCCTTAATTGGGAATCAACTGACCAGGAATTGAAATCCAGGGGGCAACGGACCTTTAGCTAAGGTGAAATAGTATATGAGGAGAAACCTTGTGCATCGCGAGTTACTAGGAACATCTAGTATCAAGAAGAAGAGGTCAACTAATGTCTTCTCTGGGATGAATACCGTGCAAGCAGACACGTAAGATTTGCACGAATAAGGGAAGAGGAGTACCATTTTTGTTGCCGGTGTGGTCTCCTCACATGTCGCGACGATCTTCTTATTTTTTGTAAGCACAAGTGCTCCCTAGGTGGTTTTGATAATTGGTGACAACATATCTCTTGTTGGACTAACATTTCGATATAGCATGTTTCAGATAAGTTCAACAATGGAGTGGCATGGACTAAAGGTTGTGGGAACTCCTTCAAGATGCTAAGGACAAAGCATTGGCCAAAGCTTCAAGCTCAAGACTCTTCATCTTATATTTTAGTGATCCAAGATCACATTGAGTCTTTAGGAAAAGCCAATACTATCAAGGAGGGATGAGGTGTTGCTTAATGAGCCTCTTGCTTCATGTGCTTAGTGATATGCTCCAAAACCCTCAACTACTTTCCCATATCCACATATGACCTAAACCCTAAGCCAAACTCGGTCCTACCAATTCTTCCTATCCGGCGCCACCGAGTTTCATTTGTCATTAGCCACTGCCAAACCCTAGCAATTCGGTCCTACCGATAAGAATCTCGGTCTCACCGAGATGGGGTTGCAAACTCTCTGTTTCCCTTTCGTAACTTTTCGGTCTCACCGAAAGAGCGAATCGGTCCCACCGAGATTGCAATGTAAACTCAGTGTTTCCCCTTTGTAACTTTTCGGTCTCACCGAGTTCCACTCGGTCTCACCGAAAGAGCAAATCGGTCCCACCGAGTTTGCCTGACCAACTCTCTGGTTAGCTAATTACCAAATTCGGTCCCACCGAGTTTGTGTAATCGGTCTCACCGAGATTACGTTATGCCCAAACCCTAACCACATCGGTCCTACCGAGTTGCATGTCAGTCCCACCGAAAATCTCTAACGGTCACTAGGTTTACATTTTTGGTCCGACCGAGTTTATTGATTCGGTCCCACCGAGATTGGAAAACTGTGTAACGGTTGGATTTTGTGTGGAGGCTATATATACCCCTCCACCTCCTTCTCATTCGAAGTGAGAGCCATCAGAACACACACACCATTCCAACTCATATGTTCTGAGAGAGAACCACCTACTCATGTGTTGAGACCAAGACATTCCATTCCTACCATATGAATCTTGATCTCTAGGCTTCCCAAGTTGCTTTCCACTCAAATCTTCTTTCCACCAAATCCAAATCCTATGAGAGAGAGTTGAGTGTTGGGGAGACTATCATTTGAAGCACAAGAGCAAGGAGTTCATTACCTACACACCATTTGTTACTTCTTGGAGAGTGGTGTCTCCTAGATTGGCTAGGTGTCACTTGGGAGCCTCCTACAAGATTGTGGAGTTGAACCAAGGAGTTTGTAAGGGCAAGGAGATCGCCTACTTCGTGAAGATCTACCACTAGTGAGGCAAGTCCTGTGTGGGCGATGGCCATGGTGGGATAGACAAGGTTGCTTCTTCGTGGACCCTTTGTGGGTGGTTGCTTCTTCGTGGACCCTTCGTGGGTGGAGCCCTGTGTGGACTCGCGCAACCGTTACCCTTGGGTGGAGCCCTATGTGGACTCGCGCAACCGTTACCCTTCGTGGGTTGAAGTCTCCATCAACGTGGATGTAGGATAGCACCACCTATCTGAACCATGGGAAAAACATCTGTGTCTCCAATTGCGTTTGAATTCTCCAAACCCTTCTCTTTACATTCTTGCAAGTTGCATGCTGTACATTCCGCTGCTCATATACTCCTTGCATGCCTGCTTGATATGTATTGTGTGTATTGAAATTGTGCCTAAATTCTACTTAAACCTAAAAAGCTTAAAAATTGCAACTTTAGCATGAAGTGTCTAATCACCCCCCTCTAGACACATCTACTTCTTGATCCTACAGGTGGTATCAGAGCTTTAGTCTCCATTGCCTTGGTTTAATCACCATTGGAGGAAGATGGATGTGTCTACTCTAGGGAGTCTTAGACATAGAGTGCCTATTCTTGATGGAAAATATTTTCATGAGTGGAAAAATGAGATGCTTGTAATCTTCAATCAATATCACTTGAACAAGTATATTGCTAGCCCTTGTGCACCCCATATTGATCCCTTGCATCCTACCCTAGATGAAGATATTGACATGATTCGCAATCTTAGAACTATTGAGCTCATCGTTAGAGGATTGCCCAAAAATTTGATTGCTAGTTTGCCTACTCAAAATTGCGCCTATACTATATGGAAATTTCTTGAGGAACAGTTTCCCAATCATTCCTTGAAAACTTTGGATGAAATTCTCCATAAATCTATTGCCTTGAGTAAGATGAACTCTAGTGATCCTAGTTTTGGTAAATGTCTTCTTGAACTTGCCAATCTTAAGCATGCTAAAGGAGATGTTGGAATCATTAATGATATCATACTCAAAGCTATAAGAATTCATAAAAGTGACCACTTTGATGATCATTTATCTGATGAAGTACCCTCTCTAGGAAATGATGGATCACAAGATCATGATGAACATGAATATTACGATGATGATGATAGAGACTTCAATCTTGATGATGCAATGAGACATTTTGGTCTTATGGCAAATCTTCGGGGATATGAATCAGGAGGAAAGGAATGGGTTCTTGATAGTGGATGCACTGATCATATGACCGGAGATGAAGAGATGTTTCGTGAGCTTGCTGAAAATGACGGTCCTCGAAAATATGTCACCTTTGGTGATAATTCAAAGGGTAAGGTGGTTGGCCTTGGTAAGGTGGCCATCTCACATGATAGTTCCATTCAAAATGTCATGCTCGTTGAATCTCTTGGCTACAACTTACTTTCAGTATCTAGACTTGCTGATTTTGGTTTGAATGTCCTATTTACCGAGGAAGACTGCCAAGTATTTCGTTGAGACAATCATAAAATGGTCTTTATGGGTATGCGTAGAGGAGATCTTTACATTGTCGATTTCTCTAAAAAGGCACAACCTAAAACTTGCTTTGTTGCTAAATCCTCAAAAGGTTTGTTGTGGCATAGACGACTAGGTCACGTTGGCATGAGAAACCTTGACAAGCTTATTAAAGGAAATCATATCCTTGGAGTTAACGATGTCATATTTGATAAGGATAGACTTTGCAGTGCTTGTCAAGCAGGTAAACAGGTTGGAGGAAGACATCCCGTGAAGAACATCATGACCACAAGGATGCCACTCGAGCTACTTCACATGGATCTTTTTGGTCCCAACGCCTACAAGAGTCTCGGTGGAAATTCTTTTGTTCTAGTTATAGTTGATGACTTTTCAAGATTTACGTGGGTGTTCTTTCTTAATGACAAGTCGCAGGTCCAGAAGATCTTCAGAAACTTTGTTAGGAAAGCCCAAAATCAGTTTGATGTGAAGATCAAGAAGGTTCGGAGTGACAACAGAATGGAGTTCAAGAACGCAAATGTGGACACCTTTCTTGACGAAGAAGGGATTTCACACGAGTTTTCGGCTACGTACACACCTCAACAAAATGGAGTTGTTGAGAGAAAGAACCGGACGCTCATCGAAATGGCAAGAATGAGGCTTGATGAATACAAGACACCAAAGCACTTTTGGGCAGAAGCGGTTGAGATAGCTTGTCACGCAACAAATCGCTTATATCTTCACAAGCTACTCGGCAAGACGGCATATGAGCTCCTCACCGGTAACAAGCCTCAAGTTGGATACTTTCGAGTATTCGGCTCAAAGTGCTACATTCTTGATAAGCATCATCGTTCAAAGTTTGCTCCTAAATCTCATGAAGGTTTTCTACTTGGTTATGGCTCAAACTCTCACACTTACCGTGTCTACAACAATTTCACCCGAAAGGTTGAAGAGACGGTAGATGTGAAGTTTGATGAATCTAATGGCTCGCAAGTAGAGCAACTGCCAATTGATGTAGGAGACAAAAACCCTTCAGAAGCAATTTAAGACTTGTCCATTGGCAAAATTCGTCCAACGGAGGTGAAGGAGAATATTTCATCCGTCCAAGTGGAAGCTTCTACTTCACGACAAGGTGAACCAAGAATCGACATGGAAGCATCCACAAGTGGGACACATCAAGATGAAGAAAATGAGGAAATACGTCAAGACGAACATCAACAACCTCCTTCTCCACCACGACAAGAGAACGACGACGTCAACAATGAAGAAGGCCAAGAAGAAGAACAAGATGAAGAAGATGTTCAACGAAGACCCAAGCAAAAGCTCTCACGAGTTCGAGCAAGAATTGCCAAAGATCATCCTGTCGAGCAAATCCTCAATGATATACAAACCGGGAGAATCACTCACTCAAAAACTCGTTTAGCTAACTTTTGTGAAAACTATTCATTCATCTCTAGCATTGAACCTATGAAGGTTGAAGAAGCATTGGAAGATCCAGATTGGATAAACTCTATGCATGAAGAGCTACATAATTTTGAGAGAAACCAAGTTTGGACATTGGTTGAGAAGCCCGACAACAACCACAACATCATTGGTACCAAATGGGTGTTTCGCAACAAGCAAGATGAAGATGGACAAGTGGTTCGCAACAAAGCACGTCTCGTCGCCCAAGGGTACACACAAGTCGAAGGTATGGACTATGGTGAGACGTATGCTCCCGTTGCTAGACTTGAGTCCATTCGCATCTTACTTGCCTATGCTAATCACCATAATATCACCTTGTACCAAATGGACATTAAAAGTGCTTTTCTAAATGGTGAAATAGAGGAGGAAGTTTATGTCAAACAACCTCCCGGCTTTATCAATCCTAAGAAACCAAATCATGTTTACAAACTTCACAAAGCTCTTTATGGTCTTAAACAAGCTCCTAGAGCATGGTATAAATGCTTGACCAAGTTCCTTACTACAAGTGGTTTTGAAATTGGTAAAATTGATTCTACTCTTTTTACTAAAAGGGTTAATGGAGAACTATTTGTATGCCAAATTTATGTTGATGATATCATATTTGGTTCAACTAACCCCTCTCTTTAGTGAAAAGTTTGGAAAGCTAATGTCAGAGAAGTTTGAGATGTCTATGATGAGTGAACTCAAATTCTTTCTCGGGTTGCAAATCAAGCAAACTAAGGAAGGTACATTTGTCTCTCAAACAAAGTACACCAAGGACTTATTCAAGAAGTTCAATATGCAAGAATGCAAAGGTATGTCTACACCCATGCCTACTAGTGGACATAATGATTTAACCAAAGATGGTGAACCGGTTGATCAAAAGGTTTATCGCTCTATGATTGGTTCATTGTTATACCTATGTGCTTCACGTCCCGATATTATGCTAAGTGTGTGCATGTGTGCACGATATCAAGCTGCTCCTAAAGATTGTCATCTTAAGGCTGTGAAAAGGATAGTGAGATATTTAATCCATACACAAAATTTTGGCATTTGGTATCCTAAGAGGTCTTCTGTTGATCTTGTTGGCTATTCCGACTTGGATTATGCCGGAGACAAGGTTGATAGAAAGTCCACTTTGGGTACTTGTCAATTTCTTGGAAGATCTCTTGTGTCTTGGTCTTCCAAGAAACAAAACTAGGTATCCTTATCCACTGCCGAAGCGGAATACATTGCCGCTGGTTCATGTTGTGCTCAATTACTTTGGATGACCCAAACTCTTAAAGATTATGGGATTTATGTGAAACATGTTCCACTGCTTTGTGACAATGAAAGTGCTATCAAAATTGGTCATAATCCTGTACAACATTCTTGGACTAAGCATATTGAAGTTCGTCATCATTTCATTCGAGATCATGTTGCTAAGGGTGACATCAATCTTAAGCATGTTCGCACCGATAAGCAATTAGCGGATATATTCACTAAACCGCTTGATGAGAAAGTGTTTTGCAGGTTGAGAGGAGAATTAAACATCATTGATGCTTCGAACTTGGAGTAGAAACTCCATTGGATACATGCAATACATGAGCTTTTGACTAATCCATGATATATCTCTTATGATAACTATCTTATGTCTTGGATATATTTGCACCTTGCATGTTGTCTAACCCATGTAGGTGCTTGGTTGAATCTAATTCCATGAGATTGCGACTCACTCATATCTTGAGCGATCTCTACATCACCAAGACTCTACACAATAGTGGTTGAAGACAAGGAAGCACAAAACCATACAAACATAACCTTTGACAAATTCTATGATTGAGCTTCATGATTGTCATTTTTTGGATACACAAGTGCTCTTCCTTGCAAGAACTAACCCATGTAGGTAGATGAACTCAAACTCCAAATGGTGCTCCCAACTCTCGATGAGCTACATCAACCTTGAGCACTCACACAAGTTCAACTACATGAGAAAGAACCACATCACCACCCAAGGTATGTTATTACATCTTAGAGAAGCTTTACTCCAATACATGAGTCAAAGCAACTCAACAAGATGTGAATACATCAAGATGCTTAAACTAAAAATGGTAACCCCATTTTGAGCTTAAACGATGAGTATGACCTATGATCAAGTGTTCTCACTTGACTCCTAAGTCAATATACTCTAACATAGGTGACTATGTCACCGCCCAATTCTAGATGAAGTTCTCTTGTGTTCTTTTCTGAGTTATTGCATTTGTCCCTTGCATATTTGTTTCTTTCTTTTTCAATCAAAAAAAAACTTCATCTAGAAACTTTCATTTTTTTTATTTTTGTTCTGCATATTTCTGCATCAAATTCATTGCAAATCTTTGTAAGATCTTAGTTGACTAGTGAGCTGAGGTGACAAGTGTTTTTCTCTGTGATGAACTCGGTTTCACCGAATAGCTATTTTCGGTCCAACCGAATCCCTTCGGTACTACCGAAACATGCCACTCGGTGCCACCGATTTCGCAACAGGAAAAACAGTTTGCCACATATTCTATATTTCTTCTGATCCAGCTCCACTCAATGAATCTTGTCCTATACAAGCATCATAGTTTTATTCACTGCTTTGTACTGAATCTCAAGGACCAAACCTATTCGACGGATTCCAGGAAAAACCTTCTTGGAAATTGATGTCAAAGGGGGAGAGAGAGATCACATCAAAGCTTATCATCAGAGAGAGAGAGATCACATCAAAAGCTTATCACCTACAAAGGAGAATACTAAGGGATCCCATATATTAAGGGGGAGAGAATACTCAAGGATCCCAATCCCAAATGCTTGATGCTCAAAGAGGAGAGATGCCCAAAAAGACATGTTCATATGAACTCATTTGAATTTAGTTCTACTCATATCTTTCAGCTCTGATTTTCTGTTTCCTATGTTCTCCCAATATCCCATGTAAGATTCAGGGGGAGCAAGACACCTAAAGGAAAGAAATCAGTCAAATTCATTGCATATCTTTATTCTTGGGGACATGTTGAATTCAATATGGTATCTTGTACTCACTCTCTACATGACATCCCAATCTTGGTATTTTTGTGGTTTCTTTTGTTTGCTCTGGCTAGTGGACGTACCTGTGTTATCTAATCTTGTTTGTGCAGGTTCATTCCATCCTAAGCCAACTCAAGACCACAAGGTAAGTATATGCATCAAAATCATGAGTATGAGGAGTTCTTGCTTATGTACATACTGTTTGCAAGAAGGACTCATGAGCATGAAGGTATTTTCCTTGATAATCTTTTGCTCTGATGCATATGGCCAAGATATATGTAACACTTTGCCTATTCTGTCATGGTTATGCTCTCACATGCCTCTCTATTTCATATTTACATGAGTGCATACATGTAGGGGGATCCTATGCTTGTTACATGTTCTTCCAAAGCTTTACTTGCTGTTCTTTATATCTTTATCTAAAGCTTTGATGTATGTTGCCATCAATTACCAAAAAGGGGGAGATTGTAAGCACAAGTGCTCCCTAGGTGGTTTTGATAATTGATGACAACATATCTCTTGTTGGACTAACATTTCGATCTAGCATGTTTCAGATAAGTTCAACAATGGAGTGGCATGGACTAAAGGTTGTGGGAACTCCTTCAAGATGCTAAGGACAAAGCATTGGCCAAAGCTTCAAGCTCAAGACTCTTCATCTTATATTTTAGTGATCCAAGATCACATTGAGTCTTTAGGAAAAGCCAATACTATCAAGGAGGGATGAGGTGTTGCTTAATGAGCCTCTTGCTTCATGTGCTTAGTGATATGCTCCAAAACCCTCAACTACTTTCCCATATCCACATATGACCTAAACCCTAAGCCAAACTCGGTCCTACCGATTCTTCCTATCCGGCGTCACCGAGTTTCATTTGTCATTAGCCACTGCCAAACCCTAGCAATTCGGTCCTAACGATAAGAATCTCGGTCTCACGGAGATGGGGTTGCAAACTCTTTGTTTCCCTTTCGTAACTTTTCGGTCTCACCGAAAGAGCGAATCGGTCCCACCGAGATTGCAATGTAAACTCAGTGTTTCCCCTTTGTAACTTTTCGGTCTCACCGAGTTCCACTCGGTCTCACCAAAAGAGCAAATCGGTCCCACCGAGTTTGCCTGACCAACTCTCTGGTTAGCTAATTATCAAATTCGGTCCCACCGAGTTTGTGTAATCGGTCTCACCGAGATTACGTTATGCCCAAACCCTAACCACATCGGTCCTACCAGTTGCATGTCAGTCCCACCGAAAATCTCTAATGGTCACTAGGTTTACATTTTTGGTCCGACCGAGTTTATTTATTCGGTCCCACCGAGATTGGAAAACTGTGTAACGGTTGGATTTTGTGTGGAGGCTATATATACCCCTCCACCTCCTTCTCATTCGAAGTGAGAGCCATCAGAACACACACACCATTCCAACTCATATGTTCTGAGAGAGAACCACCTACTCATGTGTTGAGACCAAGACATTCCATTCCTACCATATGAATCTTGATCTCTAGCCTTCCCAAGTTGCTTTCCACTCAAATCTTCTTTCCACCAAATCCAAATCCTATGAGAGAGAGTTGAGTGTTGGGGAGACTATCATTTGAAGCACAAGAGCAAGGAGTTCATTACCTACACACCATTTGTTACTTCTTGGAGAGTGGTGTCTCCTAGATTGGCTAGGTGTCACTTGGGAGCCTCCGACAAGATTGTGGAGTTGAACCAAGGAGTTTGTAAGGGCGAGGAGATCGCCTACTTCGTGAAGATCTACCGCTAGTGAGGCAAGTCCTGTGTGGACGATGGCCATGGTGGGATAGACAAGGTTGCTTCTTTGTGGACCCTTTGTGGGTGGTTGCTTCTTCGTGGACCCTTCGTGGGTGGAGCCCTGTGTGGACTCGCGCAACCGTTACCCTTGGGTGGAGCCCTGGGTGGACTCGCGCAACCGTTACCCTTCGTGGGTTGAAGTCTCCATCAACGTGGATGTAGGATAGCACCACCTATCCGAACCACGGGAAAAACATCCGTGTCTCCAATTGCGTTTGAATTCTCCAAACCCTTCTCTTTACATTCTTGCAAGTTGCATGATGTACATTCCGCTGCTCATATACTCCTTGCATGCCTGCTTGATATGTATTGTGTGTGTTGAAATTGTGCCTAAACTCTACTTAAACCTAAAAAGCTTAAAAATTGCAACTTTAGCATGAAGTGTCTAATCACCCCCCTCTAGACACATCTACTTCTTGATCCTACATTTTTGCTAGGGGAACCGATGTTTCGTAGGAGGGTGAGGGAGTCCTGCACTAAGGGGTCCTCGGGCGTCCGGCCTGTTAGCCATGGGCCAGACTGATGGGTTGTGAAGATGCGAAGACCGAAGACTACACCCGTGTCCGGATGGGACTCTCCTTGGTGTGGAAGGCATGCTTGGCGACTAAATATGTATATTCCTTCCTTTGTAACCGACCTTGTGTAACCCTAGATCATATCGGTGTCTATATAAACCGGAGGACTTAGTCTGGAGGAGAAAAGACATTATCATAGCCATACAAGCTAGACCTCTAGGGTTTAGCCATTACGGTCTCATGGTAGATCAACTCTTGTAATACTCATATTCATCAAGATCAATCAAGCAGGACATAGGGTATTACCTCCATAGAGAGGGCCCGAACCTGGGTAAAACATCGTGTCCCCTGTCTCCTGTTACCATCGACCTTAGATGCACAGTTCGGGACCCCCTACCCGAGATCCGCCGGTTTTGACACCGACATTGGTGCTTTCATTGAGAGTTCCACTATGTCGTCGTCAAAAAGGTTCGATGGCTGCTTCAACCATCTGCAACGATGCTGCCCAAGGGGAGGTTTTCCTCCCTAGACAAATCTTCGTGTTCGGCGGTTTCACTCCACGGGCCAACCCGCTTGGCCATCTGGAGCAGATCGAAAGCTACGCCCCTGGCCATCGGGTCAGATTTGGGAGCTTGAACTACGTCGCGGACATCCGTGGGGTCTTGATCTTCGCCGGATTCGAGACCGTGGCTACCACTCCTGGCCACCCCGAGGGACATGACCTAAATCTGTCATCGGACTACATCCAGGAGACAGCTCCCATAACCGCTCTGGCCTTAGATCCGGAGCAGGCTGTGCCATCCAAGGACGGGAAGCTCAACCCCGCCACGGAGGCCATATATTCCCCGGCATTGGAGCTGCACATAGACTTGATCTCACAAGATACCTGTGCCACCGGAACTCTGGACTCGTTTCTGACCGTAAGTTCCGAATCATGTGAGCTCGCGGACGCCGAACTTGATTGTTTATCGATCTTCGAATTCAGCACCGCAAACATCTTCTAGCACTCGCCTTTGGGCGACATGCTAAACTCATTAAAGAACCTGTCCTTGGCGGAGGACTCATAGACGAACTATATCCAGTTCGAACTAGGGGCTGATGATGATGAATTTTGCCCCCCACCCGCCACCCACTTCATAGCCACGGTCGAGGATTTAACCGACACACTTGATTACGACTTCGAGGACATCGACGGTATGGATGACAATGCCGGAGAAGAAGAGGCCCAGAACCCACCGTTCACCGGACGCTGGACGACCACTTTGTTGTATGATGTATACATGGTGGATGCACCAAAGGAGAATAGCGGCGATGACAAGGAAGATCGAGCTGAGGATAAACCTTCCGAAATACAATACAAGCGCCGGCATCAGCGGCGCCGCTCTAAGTCATGCCACAGTAAAGACAACAACACTGGCACAGGAGAAGATAATACTCCAGAAGGTGCCAAAGACAACGAAGACCCCATTGAAACAGCTAATGAAAAAGATGAACGGGAAGATGGGCAGGTTAGCCTTGGTAAACAGGCCATGCTCGAAGACTCAGGGACGGAAGTTATCTTCCGCTCTCCGAGGATGAGGTGAGCCTCGGCACCGACGATTTCATCGTGCCTGAGGAACCTCTAGAGAAGGAGCGCTTCAAGTGCCAGCTCATAGCCACTGCAAGGAGCCTGAAAAAGAAGAAGCAGCAGCTTCAAGCTGATCAAGATCTGCTCAATGATAAATGGACCGATGTCCTAGCAGCTGAAGAATACGGCCTCAAGCGCCCAACCAAAAGTTACCCAAAGCGCAAATTGCTACCTCAGTTTGACGAGGAGGCGTCGGAATACATAGCACCATCGTACAATGCGGCTGACCGACCACCATGTGGTCGAGACAAAATGGCAACTCATGCCGAACACCAGCCCGCCCCTCCTCATCGCACAGGTAGGGGTAAATTAGCCCACGGCCATACATATGACCTCTGGCAAAACCTGAAAAATAAAGCAGGACATACCAGATCAATCTACGGATCTCGAGGGCGTGCCTCGACACGCGACGACGGCCACCTATTCGAACGTCACAAACTTAGTCATGCGCGGGCTGAAAACCGCAAATGGACTCCATCAGACCTACGTCGCGATACGGCCTGATATCGAGGCGCCGCACACTCTCATTGCTTCATTGATGAGGTCATGGATCATGAATTCCCAGAAGGGTTCAAACCCGTGAATATAGAATCATACGATGGAACCACGGACCCCGCGGTGTGGATCGAAGACTTCATTCTCCACATTCACATGGCCCGCAGCGATGACCTCCATGCCATCAAATACCCCCCTTTAAAACTCAAGGGGCCAGCTCGGCACTGGTTAAACAGCCTGCCTGAAAATTCTAACAGCAGCTGGGAGGACTTGGAAGAAGCCTTCCTCGACAACTTCCAAGGTACATATGTCCGGCCACCAGACGTTGATGACTTAAGCCACATAGTTCAACAACCTGGAGAGTCCGCCAGGAAATTCTGGACTAGGTTCTTAACTAAAAAGAACCAAATCGTCAATTGCTCAGATGCCAAAGTCCTAACAGCCTTCAAACATAGCATCCGCGACGAATGGCTCGCTCACCACCTCAGCCAAGAAAAGCCAAAATCTATGGCGGCCCTCACGGCACTCATGACCCGCTTTTGTGCGGGCGAGGATAGTTGGTTGGCCCGTAGCAAAAACAATGCAAGCGACGCCGGCACCCCCGAAGTTAAAAATAACAAAGACAAGTCTCGACGCAACAGATACAACCATCGAAACAACAGTGATAACACCGAGGATACGGCGGTCAATGCCGGATTCAGTGGCTCTAAGTCCGGTCAACGGAAGAAGCCATTCCAAAAGAACAATTCGGGCCCATCCATCTTAGACCGCATACTTGATCATCCCTGCCAGATTCATGGCACCCCGGACAAACCACCCAATCATACAAGTAGAGATTGCTGGGTTTTTAAACAGGCCGGCAAATTAAACGCCGAGAACAGGGAAAAAGTATCGCAAAGCGAGGACGATGACGAAGAGCCCCGGAACCGAACACAAGGGGACAAAAGAAGTTTCCCCCTTAGGTCAAAACGGTGAACATGATATACACTACCCACATCCCCAAGAGGGAGCGCAAGCGCGCGCTCAGGGACGTCTACGTGATAGAGCTAGTCGCCCCAAAATTTAATCCATGGTCGTCATGCCTGGTCACTTTTGATCGCCGTGATCATTCGACCAGTATCCGTCATGGTGGTTCAGCGGCACTGGTCCTAGACCCAATAATTGATGGGTTCCACCTGACCCGTGTCCTTATGGACGGAGGTAGTAGCCTCAATCTGCTCTACCAGGATACAACGCGAAAAATGGGTATTAACACATCACGGATCAAGCCTACCAGGACTACCTTCAAAGGAGTCATACCAGGTGTAGAAGCCCGCTATACGGGCTCAATCACACTAGAGGTTGTCTTCGGATCTCCGGACAACTTCCTAAGCGAGGAGTTAATCTTCGATATCGTCCCCTTCCGTAGCGGCTATCACGCACTGCTTGGACGAACTGCATTTGCTTGATTCAACGCAGTACCACACTATGCTTACCTCAAGCTCAAGATGCCCGGTCCACGCGGCGTCATAATGGTCAACGGAAATACGGAACGCTCCCTCCGTACAGAAGAGCACACAACTTCCTTAGCAGTAGAAGTACTGAGCGTCCTTCTCAAGCAGAACCTTAATTTGGCTGCCGAGCCCACGGACACCGTTAAGAGGGTCCGAACTACTCTGCAGCAGGAGAGGTCGGCTTGTCAGGAGCTCGACTAGCAATCCGGCCTCCGTCTCAGTCCCAATAAAGTGGCGGCATTCGTGCCGCGCGTACATAACTACGCACTCAAAATCCCATGGGCATCGACGGAGGCATAGCTAGCTTGTGGTCCATAGCACGACTCAATCGACAACGGATACACACAAACTTTCACTTTTACTTGTTTTCTTTTCAGGTCTCAATCCCACATACCCCATATGATGGTCTGGTCGTCGGTCCTCTTGAAGGATAAACACACCAAGACGGCAAGAAACGCAGACATGCGGGGACTTTTTAGGTGATTCTATTAGCGATAACCCTACCTGTTTTTCAGGACCAATTTGCAGCTCTCCCTTGGTTTCGGCATGTCAAATAGCCTGTTGCTTATTGCACTACATGTATCGACGCGCTTTGACGTACTAATTAAATTACAATGAGAACAGTTCGCGGCTGGAGCTTTAGGACCCCAGCTTTTTACCTCTGTACCTATTCTGTTTTCTTTCTCTTTTTTCAGCTCCCCTGTGGATAACACTATCATGTAGCACCCGTACACTTTGGTATGTTTGATGTTTGCCTGGGGCTTCATAGCACCCCACATTACGGCAAAAAAAGTCCGAACACTTTTTTAAGTACAGTTCGGCACCCCGAATTTAGCAATATATGCATTGGCTTCAAATCATGTCTTTGGTCAATAGTTGGGTTGCCCGGCTCCTGTGCTTGCTACCTTACGTTCCGCTATATCGGCTAAGGTAGTAAAGGGAGAACTACTGTGATCGTGCCTTGGTTTATCCAAAGGAGCACCTTAGTAGAGAAAGCCGAAAACTGACTGTCCTAATGCGGCGAGAGTCGGTCAGCTGTTCGGAGGTTGCAAATCATTGGACATTTCTTCCGCATTACGCGAAGGATCGGTACTTCCCGATCAGACGCTTATAGCACTCTAGTTCGGATACTAGGGGTTGCGCCCATGTTTTCATTATAAAACTCCTATGGCTAAGTGAGGGCATTCACGCCGCATAGTCTGGTTGCCTGGTTCGTTGCACTAAACAACTCCTTCAAGGACCATATAATTGGATCAAGATTGTTTAGATTCCATCCCGAACACCCCCGTACTACCTACGTGGGGGCAGAAGCCGACGACTGGACAACCCTCAGATTTCATACAACACGGCCGCACAGGAGGAAAAAATTAAAACATAACAAGAATTATATTACACAACATCGTTGATTCATGTTACAGGACAGGATAATACGAATATTTTCATGGGAATATAACATCCTTCGCACATTGCTCTGCCACAAGGCGAGATCCCTCCAGGACACCATCAAAATACAACTCGGGACGGCGGTGCTCCTTGCCCTCAGGCGGCCCCTCGATCATCAGCTTCTTCGCATCCATCTTCACCCAGTGCATCTTGACACGGGCAAAGGCCATCCGGGCACCTTCAATACAGACCGATCGCTTTATGACCTCAAGCCGTGGGTAGGCACTAACAAGCCGCTTCACAAGTCTGAAGTAGCTGCTGGGTATCGGCGCGACAGGCCATAGCTGGACTATCAGGTCCTTCATGGCTAGCTCGGACGCCTTATGCAGCTCGACCAGCTGTTTTAGATGGTTGCTGAAGGGCACCGGATGTTCTAGTCCAAGATATTGAAACTAGAACAACTTCTTCGTAGAACTCCCTTCTTCGGCTCGATAGAACTCAGCAGCATCTGAT
Organism: Triticum aestivum; assembly: GCF_018294505.1. Classification (NCBI taxonomy): domain Eukaryota; kingdom Viridiplantae; phylum Streptophyta; class Magnoliopsida; order Poales; family Poaceae; genus Triticum; species Triticum aestivum. The sequence continues at coordinate 147,548,417 of NC_057797.1, forward strand.
ACACTGCGCGGCAAGTCTGTAAACGCCCTTGGAGAGCTCCAAATTCGGGTAAGTAAAAGGAACGTTTTCCTTCACAGACTTGCTTTGCATAATGAAAGCCTTACCCGTCGTGATCTTCTTGGCCACCTGGATTTCCTGAAGGGCGCTCTGGGCCTCGGCTCAAGCCTCTTGTGTGCTATAGTGGGCCTTCGCAAGTTCGGACGACCGCGTCTTAGAATCACGCTCCAAGGACTCATACTTCTTTACGGCGTCCTGGAGCTCTTGCTGGAACTCGCTGACCCAGGCCTCGTGTTTCTCGCACGCGACGCGTTTCTTGGCCGCTTTGTCCTCGGCCTCGGCTAACGCCTTCTTGAGGGCCGCCACCTCGGTTGTGGCCCCTAATAAAACTCTTGACACTTTAGTCAACACGAAACATTCATCCTTCCTCAATTCACACGCAGGTCACTGCATACCTTGGCTGTCCTCCAGCTGCTTCTTCATGAGGCCGATTTCTTTTTCGGCCCGCTCTAGGCTCTACTTCAGGCTAGAGACCTCCGTAGTATGAGCGACAGCAGCCAACAGCGACACCTGCTTATTCACATAGACATCTTATGTTAGACTCCTGCGAAAATTATTTTGATCCTTTGTTCGGCATTCCTTTCCGAACACCGAACAGAGCATCAAGGGCTACTGTCTATACTGTGATATCCTTTCTACAATTACATTACTTACCTCAAAGCCTGTTAAAAGGCTAGCACAGGCTTCAGTCAGTCCGCTTTTTGCAGACTGAACCTTCTCGATTACCGTGCCCATAAGGACACGGTGCTGATCCACAATGGAAGCGCCTCGCAGCGCTTCTAGCAGATTATCCAGTGCCTCAGGTTGGTGATAACCCACAAGTATAGGGGGTCGCAATAGTTTTCGAGGGTAGAGTATTCAACCCAAATTTATTGATTCGACACAAGGGGAGCCAAAGAATATTATCAAGTATTAGCATCTGAGTTGCCAATTCAACCACACCTGGAAACTTAATATCTGCAGCAAAGTGTTTAGTAGCAAAGTAATATGATAGTAGTGGTAACGATAGCAAAAGTAATATTTTTGGTGTTTTATAGTGATGATAACAGTAGCAACGGAAAAGTAAATAAGCGAAGAACAATGTATGGAAAGCTCGTAGGCAATGGATCGGTGATGGAGAATTATGCCGAATGCGGTTCATCATGTAACAGCCATAACCTAGGGTGACACAGAACTAGCTCCAGTTCATCAATGTAATGTAGGCATGTATTCCGAATATAGTCATACATGCTTATGGAAAAGAACTTGCATGACATATTTTGTCCTACCCTCCCGTGGCAGTGGGGTCCTATTGGAAACTAAGGGATATTAAGGCCTCCTTTTAATAGAGTACCGGAACAAAGCATTAACACATATTGAATACATGAACTCCTCAAACTACAGTCATCACCGGTAAGTATCCCGATTATTGTCACTGAAAGTGCTAGTGATCGACTAGAGGGGGGTGAATAGGCGATTTTTATGAAAGTCTTCAAAACATGGAAGTTTCGAAGACAAACGATAGAAATAAACCTATTACCATGCAGCGGAAGGTAGACTACACTAAGCTAGCCATAGTCAAGTATTCAATGAAATGAAACCAAAGACAAATAGCAGCTAGGCAGTATAGATCAGGATGGAAGATAGTATGAAGCCAATCAGAACAAGCAGTCACACAGTGAAGACAAATAACTAATGCAAACAAGCAATGACTTCACAAGGACCAATCAGCACATAAAGAGATGGAAAGGATGGAACCAGTGGCTCGTTGAAGACAATGATTTGTTGGACCAGTTCCAGTTGTTGTGACAACTGTACGTCTGGTTAGGGAGGCTGAGATTCAACTCAGAAGACTGTGTGTTCACCTTATTCCCCTTGAGCTAAGGACACCCAGTCCTCGCCCAATCACTCTGGTAAGTCTTCAAGGTAGACCTCCAAACCTTCACAGACTTTGTTCACTGGCGATCCACAATGACTCTTGGATACTTAGAACGTGACGCCTAACCGGCTGGAGGATTCACAGTCCTCAAGTGTAATATGTCTTCAGATCACACAGACAGGAAGACTTAAGTGATGCCTAACACTCTTTGGCTCTGTGTGTTTAGGGCTTTGTCCTCGCAAGGAATTCTCTCTCAAAGGCTTCGAGGTGGGTTGCTCTCAAACGACAAAAGCCGTACACAACTCTGAGCAGCCAACCGTTTATGGTTGTAGGGGGTGGGCTATTTATAGCCACTAGGCAACCCGACCTGATTTGTCCGATATGACCCTGGGTCACTAAGGAACTGACACGTGTTGCAATGGTCAGATTTCAAACACACGCGGCAACTTTACTTGGGCTGCAAGCAAAGCTGACTTATCCAGCTCTGGATAAGATTTGCTCTCATTGTCTTCGCTCGAAGACATAGGATTTCGGTTAAGCATCACTTCAGTCATTCTGACTGGTTCACTTGGACCCCACTTAACAATACGGTGGTTCCTATGACTCAACAAAGAAGAAGAAGAAGAAGAACGACGAAACAACTAAGTCTTCGCGCTCCATAATCTTCACGCAATGTCTTCTCTTGTCATAGACTTCAATGTGAATGTCTTCACGTACCACCTTTGACTTTAATGTCTTCATACATTTTTAGGGGTCATCTCTGGTAGGAAAACCAAATCAATGAGGGACTTCTACCTGTGTTATCCTGCAATTCTCACAAACACATTAGTCCCTCAACCAGGTTTGTCGTCATAACTCCAAAACCAACTAGGGGTGACACTAGATGCACTTCCAATCTCCCCCTTTTTGGTGATTGATGACAAACTGGTTGAATTTTTCAACGGGGAATAAAATATGTGAAATTGTAAAGGATAGGGTATTATCTTCATAAGTGGCAAAGGCTCCCCCTGAAGATGTGCATATAAGTAATTTGCTCTTGGAATGCAAATGCACATGGCAGGTTGTACTTGTGGAGATCCTCTTCAACTTATGATGACAATTCATCATGCATGATTTGATGTAACGAAGATAATGACATGCATAATGAAAAATGGACGTCTGCAAAATGACCTAAGTGCGGAAGTTATCATCGCACATGCGGAATTTATCATCGCATCACAGAATAGCAAATAAGTAGCAGACGATCATCGAGTTTAAGTGTTACAACTCAAAGAACCAAATGTATCGAAAAGCAAGAGTTGTAAGCACTTGGTAAAAGTAGCAAAAGGTAAAGCAACCACCCATATGGACCCGCTTGAAGACTATCAACTCATATGCTTCTCCCTCTTTTGTCAGTAAAGACCAAAAAGGTTTGAAGACATAGAGCGCCTACTCGATCCCATGAGGTGCAGGCGAGGCAGCAGGGTTGTCGTTGAGGTCCGGTGGTGTAGAAGAACTTGGTGCAGTGTCGACACGCGCTAAAGTTGGAGGAGGTGAAGTTGCATCATCTTGGTCATTGATGACTCTGGCATTCATTGTCGCAGCTGAGGACGAATAGTCAGAGTCCTCAAGTGAGGGAGTCCGACGCAAGTGAGCATTCTATGGAGGAATTGAGTCAAACTTGAATCTTTCAATGAAGCCATCGTCCTGCAGATCAGCTTCAGCACTAAGCAAAGTCAAACTCTTCCATGACCTCCGACAGGTTTCATGAGTGACAAAGGCATTCTTGGTGGCAAGATTGTGTATGCGGTTGACATCCACCAAGAGGCTTTGCATCTGATACTTGAGCCAGTCGTGATGCTTGTCCTGTTTTTGGTGTAGCGCGACGAGAAGCTCTCGGTCATTGAGAACACGAGATCGCCCTCGAGGCCTTTGCGCAATGGTGCTACCAGTGGCGTCAGTTTGAGCGCGAGGGGCAAGTGTGTTGCCAGCCAAGGGATAAACACGCGAGACTGCCTGAACTCCTTCAATGGGCTGGGTGAAGCTTTGGTGATCAGCATTGTGAAGATAAATGGGATCCTTAGCAGGCTCTGGGTAAATAGCTTCAACAGACAGATCAACCTCTGGCAAGAAGACAAGATGATTGCGCGTAGACGGCTGATAGTTAATGGCAGAGTGAAGCTTGATAAGGCACATTACCCATGGAGCATAGAACTTCAAACCAAAAATGTCGGAGCCAGATGCAGCCAACTGCCTAATGAAGAAGTCTTGAGCATTGAAGTTGATGCCATTGAAGATGTAGAAAACCAAAGTCTTCATTGCTCCTTCAAGCTTCGCTGCAGATGAATGTCCTTTGATAGGCCATAGAGTTTTTCTGAGGATGTGATAAATGGTGCGAGGCAGATACTCTAGGTCTTCAACAAAGAATTCATATGGGTATTCAGCGTCGTGAGGCAAAGGATTCATCATGCTCAACATTTGACTCATGTTGGGTTCTAGCTTCTGAAAAATGCTCTCCAAAGCATCCTGGTGTTGTTGACAACCTGGCTCATAGTATTCACTAGGAGTGGGCAGGCCTGTGAGCTCAATGATATCAAGAGCTTTGGCTTCATGATGGACATTGCCTGTCATCCACTCAAGGACCCAAGTCTTTGGATCCCTGTTGTAGCCTCGAATGTGAAGAGTTGCATATAACTGTAGCAGAAGCTCTTCATTCCGGTGTTCCTTATCTATGACAAACTGCAGGAGTCCAGCGTCTCTGAACCAATCCAACGCTTCTTCAAGGCAGGGCAGGCCAGCTATAGCTTCAGGAGACGCATATGTGGAAATATGCGCCCTTGATTGTATAAGACATAGGAATAGTAGCTGCACTGCTGATAGCTCCAGAACCGATCTGATGAAATGCGAGGTTTGGTGTAAGGGTTCTTGGTGCTATTGAAGAAGGTGTTGTGTGCCACGAAGCCATTCACATTGAAGACCCCAGGTGAAGTTTGCAGTGCCTGGGAATCGTGGAAGTCTTGGCTTGGGCTTCTGGACGAGAGGTCTGTGCTCAGCATGATAGTAAAATTATGGACCCGCAACAGGTGGAGGAACCAGTATGGGCCATCGGACCATAACAGGCTGACCATGATCAAATGCCAGCTCAATTGTATGAGGTCTTGGAGGGGGTACAGGAGCATTCACATTGTCATTGATATGGGCTTCAGGGGCCACATTGGCTTCAGGTGTTGTAGTATTGGCTTCGGGCGCTGCAGTGGCTTCAGGTGCATGCACTTCTGGCACCGCGGTAGCTTCAGGCGCCACATTAGCTTCAGCCATGACAACATCATTGGCTTCAGTGTTGATGTTGGTGGCCGCCTCAGGATTGTTAACCTCCACTTCAGGAGCTGGAGGGTCGGACACTTTCTCCTCGAGAACAACATCTTGGTGGGACGGGGTTGTAGCAACTCTTTCTACTTCAACTCGTGGTTCTTCTTCTTCATCGGCTGATGCAGCCAGAATATCTTCAGCCGTTTTGGCTTCAGACTCTGACACGTGCATAGTGGGAGTGACTTGGGGCCTTGGTCCTTTGTGAAGCCTGCGTAATGCTGGCGACGCTTGCGGAGATGGTGTTTGTTGGGCCTCAAAGTCATCGTCATCTTGCACGGATGAGGTGACTTGTGGTTGGGGAGAACTTGGGGTGTCTTGCCGTTGTGGGTGATCAGCCCACGATGCATCCTGAGCAGGTGGCGTCAGAGGACGACCAATGCTGATGAGTTTGTTGTGCGTGAGCGTAGGAGATGATACCAACTGGTGCTCGATCTGAGGAAGGACTTCATCATCTTCAACATTGTCATGAGGACCAATGTCTTCAGCTGCGGTGGGGTCAACAGCTGGATTGTCTTCAGCTTCAAGAGCCTCTGTGGAAGCAGGCTCATGAACTATCACTTGGCGTTCTTGATGTTCAAACACAGGACGAGCCACTGAGATTGGCTCGACATCAAGGGGCTCTGTGGGAGCAGCCCGGTCTCTCTTCTTGGTTTTCCGTTTCTTGGTTGGAGGAGCATCATCAGTGGTGGCCTTGGTTTTGCGCTTTTTGGCTTCGGCTTCAGTTGCCCTTGTTTTCTTCAGTTCTGAAGCCACTATGGGGACCTTAGGCTTCGAGCCTGTCATACTGGCTGGGAAGACAATTGGATGTACTTCCCGCCTTGGTGCTTCGGGTTCTGCCACAGCTGGCTTCTTCTTCTTCTTGGCCGCCATTCGGGGGTCGATGTCTGGTCGCCCCAAAGCCTTGCGTTCACGAGAACCTTGTATCCCTGAACACATTTAGCAGCAAGATCCTTCATGCATTCACGAGAACCTTTGGCTTCTTTTCGTTTTGTCCGGAATGCTTCCTTGAGCTCATGCATCATGACCTAGAAGTTCTGAATGTTTTCAACATTGAGCTTGGCCATATGCTTCTTGAATTGAGCCTTTTCATAATCTATCTTATGCTTCAGCTCAACAATTTTCTGAGCTAGAGCTAGCTCAGCAGCAATGGCTCCATGGAAGGCGACGCTGAGGCCAATGGGAAGCTGAAGATCATCAAAGCTGACGTTTGGGCTGTCAAACCACTCATCAATGAACTTGTTTAAGATTTCCACGTCAAAGAGAGGAAGGTCATTGAAGATTTCTGCCTCCTGCTTGCTCTTGATCAACTTCTCAAGAGCGTCATCACCAAGATCGTCATCGCTGGATAGATCAACGGCGTCATCCTCGTTGCGCAGAACAGCAGCAGGGGTCAGTGCTTGGCTGGTGGGTTGCATGGGCATCTTCACTTTGGAGGGCTTGGAGATGCGTGACAGATCTTCAGACTGCACACTGTGTTCAGGAGGTGAAGTGGCCAGAGGCTTCGCCCGTGAAACCTTTGGTGCAGGGGCAGGCTTCGAAGCTTTAGGTTTCTTCAGCTTCTTTGGCTTCGGTGGTGCAGGCGCTTCGTCAGAATCGATGTCGTCTGCAGGTTGATCCACGACTGCCCCTTGAACCTTTATGTGAGTAATGAGACCTTCTAAGTTATAGAAGGGCCCAACCAGATTGGGTTCAACTTCACGTGTGCCGTCAGCACGAGGAGCAGAGGGGCCTGGATTGAAGTCTAATCCCCATGACTTCTTGTTTTCTTTGGCCGAGTTCTTGGCAAACTGGAAGTTGTGCTTGAACAGATTGTCGTCAGGACACCATAGCAATGAAGATGGGTCTGCATCTGCAGGCTGTGGTCCACGGACCATGCAAGGATAGAAGTCTTGTTCAATGGCTTCAGCTCTGGATCTGGGTTGAAGATTTCTGTACAAGATGTCTCCCCACGGTCGCTTGATGGCATTTTTCTCAGCATATTCCTGGGTCACAAACCTGTTCTTGAACCATTGTTCTTCCCAATATCTTTGAATCCATTGGATTCAGGTTTTCTGCTGATTGTAGTCCTCCTCTAGATCTGTCTTGTACAGCTCATAGAGGTCAGGAGGCAAATCTCTTGAGGTGTTGCCACGACGCTGTCTACCACCCTTCCTTGCAGATTTCTCTATTGCCATGAAGTGTAGACTGAAAGGCGTCAAAGCTGTCAAAGTCTTCCGTCTATTGTTCAGACAAGAACTGGCTTCAAGAGAATTTATATGATGTTGTAAGAACTCTGAAAATGAATGCATACTATGAGAAACAAGGGATTCTCCCACGGACATGTGTCTGTGACAGCATTAAAGGTGCAAGGGAAGGGGAAGAGGTCATATGCATTCTTAGAAGATTTTGAAGATAAATCAGTTTAGAAGACATTGACCTCATAGTGTGAAGACATTCACTCATAGGAAGAGAGTTGGTTCCAGATTTGTACGAATCCACGAATAAGTACAAGTGATGAATCTAACTACTTTTTGAAGCATAAGTGAATATACTAGGCATGTTATGAGATGTAGTATGAGATAGATCCAATTTGTGTGAACAGAAACTACTTGTGGTAGAAAAGGATGAATCTATCGGATCAAAAGGACTGTAAAAAGGAGGTTTTATTTACCACACAAGGAACTGCTAGACGGAGTGAGAGAGGAGGCCGAGCAGTTCAATCTTTCGTGCCCTAACTTGGCGACGGAGGACACCTACGACGACGGCGGAGAAGACGATGTCCGTGGCCGGCGTGAGGACGGCGTCGGTGAGGTCGCGACAGCTAAGTGCTTCGTCACCAGCGTCGTCGAGGGCTAGAGGTGGAGCTAGGGTTTGTGTGAGAGTGGAAGAAGAAATAATGACTGGGGTGAGGCATGTATTTTATAGGGACAGGGATGACATAGTGTTATTACACAAGTGCCCCTGGCGGTTCACATCTGAAGGACACGTGGCAATCATGCAACACATTGGAGGTTGTTCCACGTTCCCACGCACGCCTGGATTGTCAGGTTGTTGTTCCCACTTCTCCGGGTTTCAGGTTGAAGGATTTACCATTGAAAACAGATTAATGTTTGTCTCTGTGTCTTGTGCTGACAAGGACACAGAGAAGACATTTTGACAGTGTCAATAGAATGCATATGATTTGGATAGATAGACTTAAGATAGAAGCATAGATGAGTTAGGGTCCGATCACATTCACTTAGTTCAAAATATTCAACGTGAAGACATAGCTATAAGTGAATGTTGTAGAGGACAGAAACCAAATTGAAGATAAACATGAGGCCATGTTAACATTGAAGACAAACAGAAAGTGAAGACTTTGCAAATGTAATCCCATGTGAAAAACACTTCTAAGGGAATAATTTGGTGGTGGCGTTACCCACTGTATAGGAAGTATTAGACCCAGACACGGTGCACAATTATCATGGCGCTCCGAAGTCAATTCCACGTTAATGTATCCACACTCAGAATGTAAGTCTTCATTGATTGAAGACATACGTTACTTCGTGTGTTGCACATCTAAGTCATCAACATGCATAAGTGTTAGGATGTGTGCCTGATCACAGGACATTTGAGGATTCCAAGATATTTAGCTCACACCGTAACTTGCAAAACCTCTTCTCATCCAAGGGCTTTGTGAAGATATCTGCCAGTTGCTCCTCAGTGTTTACGTGTATGATATCAATATCCTCCTTCATGACATGTTCTCTGAGAAAGTGATGACGAATTTCAATGTGCTTTGTCTTCAAGTGCTGAACTGGGTTGTTAGCAATCTTGATGGCGCTCACGTTGTCGCAGTAGAGTGGTACTTGCTTCAGATGCATGCCATAGTCTTTGAGTGTTTGCTTCATCCATAGAAGCTGCGCGCAGCAAGATCCAGCAGCAATGTATTCAGATTCAGCAGTGAAGAGAGATACATAGTTCTGCTTCTTTGAAGACCAACATACAAGTGATCGTCCCAGAAAGTGACATGTGCCTGATGTAGACTTGCGATCCACCTTATCACCAGCATAATCAGCATCCGAGAATCCAACTAGATCAAACTCTGAGCCCTTTGGATACCATAATCCTAGAGTTGGGGTGTGAGCCAAATATCGAAGAATTCGCTTCATAGTTAAGTGATGCAATTCCTTTGGTGCCGCTTGGAATCGAGCACACATGCAAACACTAAGCATGATATCTGGCCTAGATGCACATAAATAAAGCAAAGAACCAATCATGGAGCGGTATACCTTTTGATCGAACTCTTTACCATTGTCGTCGGGACCCAGATGGTGTTTAGCTGGCATTGGCGTCGTTTAGCCTTTGCAGTCTTGCATTCCAAACTTCTTCAGGCAATCTTTGAGGTACTTCTCTTGAGATATGAAGATGACGTTGCGTTGCTATCGTATTTGAAGACCAAGGAAGAATTTCAACTCTCCCATCATAGACATCTGATATTGCTCTTACATCATGTATCCAAACTCATCACTGTATTTCTGATTAGTGCAGCCGAAGATAATGTCATCCACATATATTTGGCACACAAACAGTTCACCATCATATGTCTTCGTGAAGAGAGTGGGATCCAGGGAACCAAGTTTGAAGCCTTTGCTCTTCAGGAAGTCTTTAAGTGTGTCATACCAAGCTCGAGGGGCTTGTTTAAGGCCATACAGTGCCTTGTTGAGCTTGTAAACCATGTCAGGATGCTTTGGATCTTCAAAGCCAGGCGGTTGTGCAACATACACTTCTTCTTCAATCTTGCCATTGAGAAAAGCGCTCTTCACATCCATTTGATACAGAAGAATGTAATGATGATTTGCATAGGCCAGCAGTATGCATATAGCTTCAAGCCTAGCCACAGGATAAAATGTTTCATCAAAGTCAATTCCTTCAACTTGAGTGTATCCTTGAGCAACGAGACGAGCTTTGTTTCTGACAACTTGACCATGCTCATCTTGCTTGTTGCGATATATCCATTTAGTGCCTATGATATTGTGCTTACGAGGATCAGGACGCTTGACCAGTTCCCATACATTATTCAACTCAAATTGTTGAAGCTCTTCTTGCATGGCTTGAATCCATTCAGGTTCCATAAAGGCTTCTTCAACTTTCTTTGGTTCAGATATTGAGACAAATGCGAAGTGTCCACAAAAATTTGCTAGTTGTGTTGCCTTTGAACGAGTGAGTGGACCAGGTGCATTGATGTTGTCAATTATTCTCTCAATCTGTACTTAATTTGCAACACAAGGATGAATAGGACAAAGATTTTGCTCTTGCTGAGCATTGTCATCGTTAGAAGGATTATCTTCAGGGTGAGCATTGTTTTCAGGTTGATTAGGCGCAGAGATGATGAGTTACTCTTCAGGCTGAGCTTTAGACAGTATGATTTCTCTAGTTCCCATAAGCTTGATGGTTTCACTGGATGGAACTTCATCTAGCACATTTGGCAGGTGCTCTCTTTGCGAGCCGTTAGTCTGATCGAACTGCACATCCACGGTTTCAACCACTTTATAGTGAAAGAGATTGAAGACTCTGTAGGAGTGTGAATCCTTTCCGTATCCAAGCATAAAACCTTCATGTGCTTTCGGTGCAAATTTTGAAGTGTGATGTGGATCCTTGATCCAGCACTTGGCACCAAATACTTTGAAGTAACTGACATTTGGCTTCTTACCAGTGAGGAGCTCATAGGATGTTTTGTTCAGAAGCTTGTGAAGATAAACACGGTTGATAATATGGCATGCAGTATCAATGGCTTCAGGCCAGAACTTTCTTGGAGTCTTGTATTCATCGAGCATCGTCCGGGCCATCTCAATAAGTGTTATGTTCTTGCGTTCCATGACGCCATTCTGCTGCGGCGTCTACGGAGCTGAGAATTCATGAGTGATGCCCAAAGTATCAAGATAAGTGTCGAGGCTAGTGTTCTTGAATTCAGTGCCATTGTCACTTCTGATGTGCTTGATCTTGACGCCATAGTTGTTCATGGCTCGATTGGCGAAGCGTCTGAAGATATCCTGCACTTCAGTCTTGTAGAGGATTATATGCACCCAAGTATATCTTGAATAATCATCAACAATGACGAAGCCATAGAGACAAGCAGTAGTAGTAGGAGTTGAGTAGTAAGTGGGACCGAAGAGGTCCATGTGTAGCAGTTCGAGGGGTTGAGTCGTTGTCATGATTGTCTTCGAGGGATGCTTGGCCCTCGTCATCTTTCCAGCTTCACAGGCACCGCATAGGTGATCCATCTTGAATTTGACGCCCTCGATGCCTAAGACATGCTTCTTCTTTGCAAGAGTGTGCAAGTTCCTCATGCCAGCATGCCCTAGTCTTCGATGCCAGAGCCAGCATTCTGAAGCTTTTGCTAGAAGACATACGGCAAGCTGTGGTCCTGCTGAGAAATCTACCACGTACAAATCATCTTTCCGATACCCTTCAAAGACTAGAGACTTGTCAGATTCCATTAGAACAAGGCAACGATATTTTCCAAATATCACAATCATGTTTAAATCACAAAGCATTGAGACAGACATTAAGTTGAAACCAAGGGATTGAACAAGCATCACTTTATCCATGTGTTGATCCCTTGAGATTGCAACTCTACCTAGACCCAATACCTTGCTTTTACCAGTATCAGCAAATGTGATGCGACTCTTGTCAGATGGACGTAAAGTTGAGTCCATGAGAAGACTTCGCTTGCCAGTCATGTGATTAGTACACCCACTATCAATAATCCATTCTGAAGCAGCTGGTGTCATACCCTACAATGCAGTTAGGGGGATAGGCTTCACGAAGAGAATTGTGAAGCATAAACATTTGACGAGCAAGTGGATTATGAAAGCTTAGATCGAGGTTAGGACTGATAGGGCAAGTAGCAAGCGACTCAGGAACAAAATACATAATAAGACCATTTGGGCATTTGATCTTGCGCCCTACAAGATGTTTAAGGTCCCCAGCAATAGCTTCAGACGCATTTGATTTTCGGCTGGAGACCTTTCCCTGCAAAAGAGAGTTAAGCTTTCTTAGCCACCCACATCTTCAAGGGTGGCTTCGAAGCAATGAGTCTAAGTGCAGCATCTGAGAACTTTGGCTTTGGAGCCCTAGCAAATAGTCTTGCAGGTGGACAATAGTACTCATAAGAATAAGCAGGGTAGTTCTTGGTCTTATGAACATGGCGGTTTGATGAAACGCGCTCATATTCATAGGCCTGAGTATGGTTTCCCTACAAAACATTTGCGTTAGTGCGACTCAGGTGAGTCCTTTGTCTGTATGAAGCCTTTGGACCATATGAAGCCTGTGGTTTGGGGTTTGTCTTCTTCACTTGTGGTGTCATGACGACATTCACAAGAAGATTCTCCAAACACTTTTTCGGCACCCAGACTTTCTTCATAGGTGGCCCATTCCTGCAGTTAGTACCAATATACCTGGCAAACACTTCACCATTCTGATTCTTAAACAGTTTATAGTTTGCATCAAAGGATTCATCAATAACAATGGGATTAGCACAAGTGAAGCCACATAGGGTGGATGGATCCACTGAAGGTTCCTTCGCAGCAACCCATGTGGTTTTGGGGTACTGCTCAGGTTTCCAATAAGAGCCATCAGTATTCATTTTCCTTTCGAACCCAACACCCTCTTTACAAGGGTTTTGTTGGGGAACGTAGTAATTTCAAAAAAATTCCTACGCACACGCAAGATCATGTGATGCATAGCAACGAGAGGGAAGAGTGTTGTCTACGTACCCAACGCAGACCGACTACGAAAGCGCTGACACGACGTAGAGGAAGTAGTCGTACGTCTTCACGAACCAACCGATCAAGCACCGAAACTACGGCACCTCCGAGTTCGAGCACACGTTCAGCTCGATGACGATCCCCGGACTCCAATCCAGCAAAGTGTCAGGGACGAGTTCCGTCAGCACGACGGCGTGGTGACGATCTTGATGAACTACAGCAGCAGGGCTTCGCCTAAACTCCGCTACAGTATTATCAAGGAATATGGTGGCTGGGGGCACCGCACACGGCTAAGGAATAGATCACGTGGATCAACTTGTGTGTTTCTGGGGTGCCTCTGCCTCAGTATATAAAGGAGCCAAGGGGGAGGGGGCGCCGTCCAGGAGGAGGGCGCAGGAGGAGTCCTACTCCTTCCGGGAGTAGGACTCCCCCCCCCCCCAATCCTAGTTGGACTAGGATTCCCCGAGGGGGAAAGAGGGAGAGGGGGGCCAGCCACCTCTCCTAGTCCTAATAGGACTAGGGGAGGGGGGAGGCGCGCAGCCACCTTGGGCTGCCCCTTTCTCCTTTCCACTGAATCCCATTAAGGCCCATATGGCTCCCGGGGGGTTCCGGTAACCTCCCGGTACTCCGGTAAAATCCCGATTTCACCCGGAACAATTCCGATATCCAAACATAGGCTTCCAATATATCAATCTTTACGTCTCGACCATTTCGAGACTCCTCGTCATGTCCGTGATCACATCCGGGACTCCGAACAACCTTCGGTACATCAAAATGCATAAACTCATAATATAACTGTCATCGTAACCTTAAGCGTGTGGACCCTACGGGTTCGAGAACAATGTAGACATGACCGAGACACGTCTCCGGTCAATAACCAATAGCGGGACCTGGATGCCCATATTGGCTCCTACATATTCTACGAAGATCTTTATCGGTCAGACCGCATAACAACATACGTTGTTCCCTTTGTCATCGGTATGTTACTTGCCCGAGATTCGATCGTCGGTATCCAATACCTAGTTCAATCTCGTTATCGGTAAGTCTCTTTACTCGTTCCGTAATACATCATCTCACAACTAACATATTAGTTGTAATGCTTGCAAGGCTTATGTGATGTGCATTACCGAGAGGGCCCAGAGATACCTCTCCGACAATCGAAGTGACAAATCCTAATCTCGAAATACGCCAACCCAACATGTACCTTTGGAGACACCTGTAATGCTCCTTTATAATCACCCAGTTACGTTGTGATGTTTGGTAGCACCCAAAGTGTTCCTTCGGCAAACGGGAGTTGCATAATCTCATAGTTATAGGAACATGTATAAGTCATGAAGAAAGCAATAGCAACAGACTAAACGATCGGGTGCTAAGCTAATGGAATGGGTCATGTCAATCAGATCATTCAACTAATGATGTGACCTCGTTAATCAAATAACAACTCATTGTTCATGGTCAGGAAACATAACCATCTTTGATTAACGAGCTAGTCAAGTAGAGGCATACTAGTGACACTTTGTTTGTCTATGTATTCACACATGTATTATGTTTCCGGTTAATACAATTCTAGCATGAATAATAAACATTTATCATGATTATAAGGAAATAAATAATAACTTTATTATTGCCTCTAGGGCATATTTCCTTCAGTCTCCCACTTGCACTAGAGTCAATAATCTAGATTACAATGTAATGATTCTAACACCCATGGAGCCTTGGTGCTGATCATGTTTTGCTCGTGGAAGAGGCTTAGTCAACGGGTCTGCAACATTCAGATCCGTATGTATCTTGCAAATCTCTATGTCTCCCACCTGGACTAGATCCCGGATGGATTTGAAGCGTCTCTTGATGTGTTTGGTCCTTTTGTGAAATCTGGATTCCTTTGCCAAGGCAATTGCACCAGTATTGTCACAAAAGATTTTCATTGGACCCGATGCACTAGGTATGACACCTAGATCGGATATGAACTCCTTCATCCAGACTCCTTCATTCGCTGCTTCCGAAGCAGCTATGTACTCCGCTTCACATGTAGATCCCGCTACGACGCTTTGTTTAGAACTGCACCAACTGACAGCTCCACTGTTTAATGTAAACACGTATCCGGTTTGCGATTTAGAATCGTCCGGATCAGTGTCAAAGCTTGCATCAACATAACCTTTTAGGGTGAGCTCTTTGTCACCTCCATATACGAGAAACATATCCTTAGTCTGTTTCAGGTATTTCAGGATGTTCTTGACCGCTGTCCAGTGATCCACTCCTGGATTACTTTGGTACCTCCCTGCTAAACTTATAGCAAGGCACACATCAGGTCTGGTACACAGCATTGCATACATGATAGAGCCTATGGCTGAAGCATAGGGAACATCTTTCATTTTCTCTCTATCTTCTGCAGTGGTCGGGCATTGAGTCTTACTCAACTTCACACCTTGTAACACAGGCAAGAACCCTTTCTTTGCTTGATCCATTTTGAACTTCTTCAAAACTTTGTCAAGGTATGTGCTTTCTGAAAGTCCAATTAAGCGTCTTGATCTATCTCTATAGATCTTAATGCCTAATATGTAAGCAGCTTCACCGAGGTCTTTCATTGAAAAACTCTTATTCAAGTATCCCTTTATGCTATCCAGAAATTCTATATCATTTCCAATTAGTAATATGTCATCCACATATAATATCAGAAATGCTACAGAGCTCCCACTCACTTTCTTGTAAATACAGGCTTCTCCAAAAGTTTGTATAAAACCAAATGCTTTGATCACACTATCAAAGCGTTTATTCCAACTCCGAGAGGCTTGCACCAGTCCATAAATGGATCGCTGGAGCTTGCATACTTTGTTAGCCCTCTTTGGATCGACAAAACCTTCCGGTTGCATCATATACAACTCTTATTCCAGAAATCCATTCAGGAATGCAGTTTTGACATCCATCTGCCAAATTTCATAATCATAAAATGCGGCAATCGCTAACATGATTCGGACAGACTTAAGCATCGCTACAGGTGAGAAAGTCTCATTGTAGTCAACCCCTTGAACTTGTCGAAAACCTTTCGCGACAAGTCGAGCTTTGTAGACAGTAACATTACCATCAACGTCAGTCTTCTTCTTGAAGATCCATTTATTCTCAATTGCTTGCCGATCATCGGGCAAGTCAACCAAAGTCCATACTTTGTTCTCATACATGGATCCCATCTCAGATTTCATGGCTTCAAGCCACTTTGCGGAATCTGGGCTCACCATCGCTTCTTCATAGTTTGTAGGTTCATCATGATCTAGTAGCATGACTTCCAGAACAGGATTACCGTACCACTCTGTTGCGGATCTTACTCTGTTTGATCCACGAGGTTCAGTAGTATCTTGATCTGAAGTTTCATGATCATTATCATTAGCTTCCTCACTAACTGGTGTAGGTGTCACTGAAACAGTTTTCTGTGATGTACTACTTTCCAGTAAGGGAGCAGGTACAGTTACCTCGTCAAGTTCTACTTTCCTCCCACTCACTTCTTTCGAGAGAAACTCCTTCTCTAGAAAGGATCCATTCTTAGCAACGAATGTCTTGCCTTCGAATCTGTGATAGAAGGTGTACCCAACAGTCTCCTTTGGGTATCCTATGAAGACACATTTCTCTGATTTGGGTTCGAGCTTATCAGGTTGAAGTTTTTTCACATAAGCATTGCAGCCCCAAACTTTAAGAAACGACAACTTTGGTTTCTTGCCAAACCATAGTTCATAAGGTGTCGTCTCAACGGATTTTGATGGTGCCCTATTTAACGTGAATGCGGCCGTCTCTAAAGCATAACCCCAAAACGATAGCGGTAAATCTGTAAGAGACATCATAGATCGCACCATATCTAGTAAAGTACGATTACGACGTTCGGACACACCATTACGCTGTGGTGTTCCGGGTGGCGTGAGTTGTGAAACTATTCCACAGTTTTTCAAATGTACACCAAACTCATAACTCAAATATTCTCCTCCACGATCAGATCGTAGAAACTTTATTTTCTTGTTACGATGATTTTCAACTTCACTCTGAAATTCTTTGAACTTTTCAAATGTTTCAGACTTATGTTTCATTAAGTAGATATACCCGTATCTGCTTAAATCATTTGTGAAGGTGAGAAAATAATGATATCCGCCACGAGCCTCAATATTCATCGGACCACATACATCGGTATGTATGATTTCCAACAAATCTGTTGCTCTCTCCATAGTACCGGAGAACTGTGTTTTGGTCATCTTGCCCATGAGGCACGGTTCGCAAGTACCAAGTGATTCATAATCAAGTGGTTCCAAAAGTCCATCAGTATGGAGTTTCTTCATGCGCTTTACACCTATATGACCTAAACGACAGTGCCACAAATAAGTTGCACTTTCATTATCAACTCTGCATCTTTTGGCTTCAACATTATGAATATGTGTATTACTACTATCGAGATTCAATAAGAATAGACCACTCTTCATGGGTGCATGACCATAAAAGATATTACTCATATAAATAGAACAACCATTATTCTCTGATTTAAATGAATAACCGTCTCGCATCAAACAAGATCCAGATATAATGGTCATGCTCAACGCTGGCACCAAATAACAATTATTTAGGTCTAATATTAATCCTGAAGGTAGATGTAGAGGTAGCGTGCCGACCGCGATCACATCGACTTTGGAACTGTTTCCCACGCGCATCGTCACCTCGTCCTTTGCTAGTGCCCGCTTATTCCGTAGTCCCTGTTTCGAGTTGCAAATATTAGCAACAGAACCAATATCAAATACCCAGGTGCTACTGCGAGCTCTAGTAAGGTACACATCAATAATATGTATATCACATATACCTTTGTTCACCTTGCCATCCTTCTTATCCGCCAAATACTTGGGGCAGTTCCGCTTCTAGTGACCAGTCTGCTTGCAGTAGAAGCACTCAGTTTCAGGCTTAGGTCCAGACTTGGGTTTCTTCTCTTGAGCAGCAACTTGCTTGCCGTTCTTTTTGAAGTTCCCCTTCTTCTTCCCTTTGCCCTTTTTCTTGAAACTAGTGGTCTTGTTAACCATCAACACTTGATGCTCCTTCTTGATTTCTACCTCCGCAGCTTTCAGCATTGCGAAGAGCTCAGGAATAGTCTTGTTCATCCCTTGCATATTATAGTTCATCACGAAGCTCTTGTAGCTTGGTGGCAGTGATTGGAGAATTCTGTCAATGACGCAATCATTCAGAAGATTAACTCCCAATTGAATCAAGTGATTATTATACCCAGACATTTTGAGTATATGCTCACTGACAGAACTGTTCTCCTCCATCTTGCAGCTATAGAACTTATTGGAGACTTCATATCTCTCAATCCGGGCATTTACTTGAAATATTAACTTCAACTCCTGGAACATCTCATATGCTCCATGACGTTCAAAACGTCGTTGAAGTCCCGATTCTAAGCCGTAAAGCATGGCACACTGAACTATCGAGTAGTCATCAGCTTTGCTCTGCCAGACGTTCATAACATCTGGTGTTGCTCCAGCAGCACGCCTGGCACCCAGCGGTGCTTCCAGGACGTAATTCTTCTAAGCAGCAATGAGGATAATCCTCAAGTTACGAACCCAGTTCGTATAATTGCTACCATCATCTTTCAACTTTGCTTTCTCAAGGAACGCATTAAAATTCAACGGAACAACAGCACGAGCCATCTATGTACAATCAACATAAACAAGCAAGATACTATCAGGTACTAAGTTCATGATAAGTTTAAGTTCAATTAATCAAATTACTTAAGAACTCCCACTTAGATAGACATCCCTCTAATCCTCTAAGTGATCACGTGATCCAAATCAACTAAACCATAACCGATCATCATGTGAGAACATCGTTATGTTGATCATATCTACTATATGATTCACGCTCGACCTTTCGGTCTCCGTGTTCCGAGGCCATATCTGCATATGCTAGGCTCGTCATGTTTAACTTGAGTATTCTGCGTGTGCAAAACTGGCTTGCACCCGTTGTAGATGGACGTAGAGCTTATCACACCCGATCATCACGTGGTATCTGGGCACGATGAACTTTGGCAACAGTGCATACTCAGGGAGAACACTTCTTGATAATTTAGTGAGAGACATCTTATAATGCTAATGTCAATCAAAGCAAGATAAGATGCATAAAAAGATAAACATCACATGCAATCAATATAAGTGATATGATATGGCCATCATCATCTTGTGCTTGTGATCTCCATCTCCGAAGCACCGTCATGATCACCATCGTCACCGGCGCGACACCTTGATCCCCATCGTAGCATCGTTGTCGTCTCGCCAATCTTATGCTTCCACGACTATCACTACCGTTTAGTAATAAAGTAAAGCATTACATCACGATTGCACTGCATACAATAAAGCGACAACCATATGGCTCCTGCCAGTTGCCGATAACTCGGTTACAAAACATGATCATCTCATACAATAAAATTCAGCATCATGCCTTGACCATATCACATCACAGCATGCCCTGCACAAACAAGTTAGACGTCCTCTACTTTGTTGTTGCAAGTTTTACGTGGCTGCTACGGGCTTAAGCAAGAACCAATCTCACCTACGCATCAAAACCACAACGATAGTTTGTCAAATAGACTCCATTTTAACCTTCGAAAGGACCGGGCGTAGCCACACTTGGTTCAACTAAAGTTGGAGAGACAGTCGCCCGCAAGCCACCTATGTGCAAAGCACGTCGGGGGAACCGGTCTCGCGTAAGCGTACGCATAATGTTGGTCCGGTCGTCTCGTCCAACAATGTCGCCGAACCAAAGTATGACATGCTGGTAGGCAGTATGACTTATATCGCCCACAACTCACTTGTGTTCTACTCGTGCATATAACATCAACATAATAACCTAGGCTCGGATGCCACTGTTGGGGAACGTAGTAATTTCAAAAAAATTCCTACGCACACGCAAGATCATGTGATGCATAGCAACGAGAGGGAAGAGTGTTGTCTACGTACCCAACGCAGACCGACTGTGAAAGCGCTGACACGACGTAGAGGAAGTAGTCGTACGTCTTCACAATCCAACCGATCAAGCACCGAAACTACGGCACCTCCGAGTTCGAGCACACATTCAGCTCGATGACGATCCCTGGACTCCGATCCAGCAAAGTGTCGGGGAAGAGTTCCGTCAGCACGACGGCGTGGTGACGATCTTGATGAACTACAGTAGCAGGGCTTCGCCTAAACTCCGCTACAGTATTATCGAGGAATATGGTGGCTGGGGGCACCGCACACGGCTAAGGAATAGATCACGTGGATCAACTTGTGTGTTTCTGGGGTGCCTCTGCCTCAGTATATAAAGGAGCCAAGGGGGAGGGGGCGCCGTCCAGGAGGAGGGCGCAGGAGGAGTCCTAGTCCTTCCGGGAGTAGGACTACCCCCCCCCCCCCAATCCTAGTTGGACTAGGATTCCCCGAGGGGGAAAGAGGGAGAGGGGGCCCGGCCACCTCTCCTAGTCCTAATAGGACTAGGGGAGGGGGGAGGCGCACAGCCACCTTGGGCTGCCCCTTTCTCCTTTCCACTAACGCCCATTAAGGCCCATATGGCTCCCGGGGGGTTCCGGTAACCTCCCGGTACTCCGGTAAAATCCCGATTTCACCTGGAACAATTCCGATATCCAAATATAGGCTTCCAATATATCAATCTTTACGTCTCGACCATTTCGAGACTCCTCGTCATGTCCGTAATCACATACGAGACTCCGAACAACCTTCGGTACATCAAAATGCATAAACTCATAATATAACTGTCATCGTAACCTTAAGCGTGCGGACCCTACGGGTTCGAGAACAATGTAGACATGACCGAGACACGTCTCCGGTCAATAACCAATAGCGGGACCTGGATGCCCATATTGGCTCCTACATATTCTACGAAGATCTTTATCGGTCAGACCGCATAACAACATACGTTGTTCCCTTTGTCATCGGTATGTTACTTGCCCGAGATTCGATCGTCGGTATCCAATACCTAGTTCAATCTCGTTACCGGTAAGTCTCTTTACTCATTCCGTAATACATCATCTCACAACTAACATATTAGTTGTAATGCTTGCAAGGCTTATGTGATGTGCATTACCGAGAGGGCCCAGAGATACCTCTCCGACAATCGAAGTGACAAATCCTAATCTCGAAATACGCCAACCCAACATGTACCTTTGGAGACACCTGTAATGCTCCTTTATAATCACCCAGTTACGTTGTGACATTTGGTAGCACCCAAAGTGTTCCTCCGGCAAACGGGAGTTGCATAATCTCATAGTTATAGGAACATGTATAAGTCATGAAGAAAGCAATAGCAACATACTAAACGATGGGTGCTAAGCTAATGGAATGGGTCATGTTGATCAGATCATTCAACTAATGATGTGACCTTGTTAATCAAATAACAACTCATTGTTCATGGTCAGGAAACATAACCATCTTTGATTAACGAGCTAGTCAAGTAGAGGCATACTAGTGACACTTTGTTTGTCTATGTATTCACACATGTATTATGTTTCCGGTTAATACAATTCTAGCATGAATAATAAACATTTATCATGATTATAAGGAAATAAATAATAACTTTATTATTGCCTCTAGGGCATATTTCCTTCAGGTTTCGGTTCAGGATCTGCCTTTTGAGGACATCACATAGTGTCTGATGCCCTTTGAGACTTTTGTACATTCCTATTTCAAGCAATATCTTCAACCTAGCATTTTCATCAGCAATAGCAGTGGTATCCTCAGCAGAGGGGTTAGTTACCACATCAACAGTTGACGATATTGCAATAGTAGCAGCAGTAGAACATCTAGCAACAGAAGTAGCATTTTCACGCTCAATGCATTTAAGACATGGTGGTTCAAATCCTTCCTGAGCGGAACTGATCTGTTTGGCGCGAAGTGACTCGTTTTCCTTTTGAATATCTTCATGAGTCGCTCTCAATTGCTCAAGATCTTGCTTCCTTTGAAGATAATCATAGGAAAGCTTTTCATGAGGTGTTGAGAGCGTTTCATGACGACTTTCAAGTTCCTCATACTTAACATGAAGATTTTTTATGTCTTCAATTATGGACTGAGATCGAGTCATTTCAGCGTCTAACAGATCATCACTTTTGTCTAACAGTTTTTGAATATGTTCCATAGCTTTCTGTTGTTCAGTTGCAATTTTAGCAAGTGTTTTGTAGCTGGGTTTGGAACCACAATCAGAGTCATCTTCACTGGGTGTTTGATAGTGAGTAGTGCGTGTGTTCACCTTGGCACCGCGTGCCATGAAGCAGTAGGTGGGAGCGGAGTTGTCCTTGTCATTTGCATCGGCGTCGGTGATGAAGTCAGTGTCTTCAGTGTTGAAGATGGACTTGGCAACGTATGTTGTAGCCAGACTTGCAACGCCAGAATCGGACTCCTCCTCAGACTCCACCTCCGCCTCCTCAGAAGTGGACTCCTCCTTTGAATCCATTTCCTTGCCAACAAACACACTAGCCTTGCCAGATGATCTCTTCTTGTGTGATGAAGACTTTGAGGAAGACTTGGAAGAAGACTTTGAGTATTTCTTCTTTTTCTTGTCATCAGAATCATATTCCTTGCTCTTCTTCTTCTTGTTGTTCTCATTGTCCCACTGCGGACACTCAGAGATGTAGTGACCAAGTTTCTTGCACTTGTGACATGTTCTCTTATTGTAGTCATGAGCAGAAGCTTCATCATTCCTTGAGCTGGATCGTGAGGACTTTCTGAAGCCTTTATTCTTGGTGAATTTCTGAAACTTCTTCACAAGCATAGCAAGCTCCTTTCCAATGTCTTCAGGATCATCCGAACTACATCAGATTCTTCTTTAGATGAGGAAACAACTTTTGCCTTCAAGGCACGAGTTCTCCCATAGTTGGGACCGTAGATGTCTCTTTTCTCAGAAAGCTGAAACTCATGTGTGTTGAGCCTTTCAAGTATGTCAGACGGATTGAGTGTCTTGAAGTCAGGGCGTTCTTGAATCATCAGGGCTAGGGTGTCAAACGAGCTGTCAAGTGATATCAGGAGTGTCTTGATGACTTCATGCTTGGTGATCTCAGTAGCGCCGAGGGCTTGAAGCTCATTTGTGATGTCAATGAGTCGATCAAACATGAGCTAAACATTCTCATTGCCGTTTCTCTTGAAGCGGTTGAAGAGGTTGTGAAGGACACTGATTCTTTGATCTCTCTGGGTTGAGACGCCTTCGTTGACCTTGGAGAGCTAGTCCCAGAATAGCTTAGATGTTTCCAGAGCACTCACATGGCCATACTGCCCTTTGGTCAGATGACCACAAATAATGTTCTTTGCAGTGGAGTCCAGTTAAACGAACTTCTTGACATCAGCAGCGGTGACACCTTCACCAGCCTTGGGGACGCCATTCTTGACGACATACCAGAGGTCGACATAAATGGCTTCAAGATGCATGCGCATCTTATTCTTCCAGTAGGGTATTTAGTTCCATCAAAGACTGGGCACGCAGCGGAGACTTTGATTATCCCTACAGTTGACATAGCTAAAACTCCAGGTGGTTAAACCGAATCACACAGAACAAGGGAGTACCTTGCTCTGATGCCAATTGAAGGTGCTACTGATCGACTAGAGGGGGTGAATAGGAGATTTTTATGAAAGTCTTCAAAACATGGAAGTTTCGAAGACAAATGATAGAAATAAACCTATTACCATGCATCGGAAGGTAGACTACACTAAGCTAGCCATAGTCAAGTATTCAATGAAATGAAACCATAAAGACAAATAGCAGCTAGGCAGTATAGATCAGGATGGAAGATAGTATGAAGCCAATCAGAACAAGCAGTCACACAGTGAAGACAAATAACTGATGCAAACAGGCAATGACTTCACAAGGACCAATCAGCACATAAAGAGATGGGAAGGATGGAACCAGTGGCTCGTTGAAGACAATGATTTGTTGGACCAGTTCCAGTTGCTGTGACAACTGTACGTCTGGTTAGGGAGGCTGAGATTCAACTCAGAAGACCGTGTCTTCACCTTATTCCCCTTGAGCTAAGGACACCCAGTCCTCGCCCAATCACTCTAGTAAGTCTTCAAGGTAGACTTCCAAACCTTCACAGACTTCATTCACCGGCGATCCACAATGAATCTTGGATGCTCAGAACGCGACGCCTAACCGGCTAGAGGTTTCACAGTCCTCAAGTGTAATAAGTCTTCAGATCACACAGACAGGAAGACTTAAGTGATGCCTAACACTTTGTAGCTCTGGGTGTTTAGGGCTTTGTCCTCACAAGGAATTCTCTCTCAAAGGCTTCTATGTGGGTTGCTCTCAAACGACAAAAGCCGTACACTAACTCTGAGCAGCCAACCGTTTATGGTTGTAGGGGGTGGGCTATTTATAGCCACTAGGCAACCCGACTTGATTTGTCCGAAATGACCCTGGGTCACTAAGGAACTGACACGTGTTCCAACGGTCAGATTTCAAACACACACGGCAACATTACTTGGGCTACAAGCAAAGCTGACTTATCCAGCTCTGGATAAGATTTGCTCTCATTGTCTTCGCTCGAAGACATAGGATTTCGGTTAAGCATCACTTCAGTCATTTTGACTGGTGCACTTGGACCCCACTTAACAATACGGTGGTTCCTATGAATCAACAAAGAAGAAGAAGAAGAAGAAGAATGACGAAACAACTAAGTCTTCGCGCTCCATAATCTTCACGCAATGGCTTCTCTTATCATAGACTTCAATGTGAATGTCTTCACATACCACCTTTGACTTCAGTGTCTTCATACATTTTTAGGGGTCATCTCTGGTAGGAAAACCGAATCAATGAGGGACTTCTACCTGTGTTATCCTGCAATTCTCACAAACACATTAGTCCCTCAACCAGGTTTGTCGTCAATACTCCAAAACCAACTAGGGGTGGCACTAAATGCACTTACAGTCACTTCGGGGTTAACGGATCATAACACATAATGGGTGACTATAGACTTGCAAGATATGATCAAGAACTCTCATATATTGATGAAAACATAATAGGTTCAGATCTGAAATCATGGCACTCGGGCCCTAGTGATAAGCATTAAGCATAGCAAAGTCATAGCAACATCAATCTCAGAACATAGTGGATACTAGGGATCAAACCCTAACAAAACTAACTCGATTACATGATAAATCTCATCCAACCCATCACCATCCAGCAAGCCTACGATGGAATTACTCACACACAGTGGTGATCATCATGAAATTGGTGATGGAGGATGGTTGATGATGATGATGGCGACAGATTCTCCTCTCCGGAGCCCCGAACGGACTCCGGATCAGCCCTCACGAGAGAGTTTAGGGCTTAGCGGTGGCTCTGTATTGTAAAACGCGATGAATCCTTCTTCTCTGGTTTTTCTCTCCTAAAGTGAATATATGGAGTCCAGGTTGAGGTCGGTGGAGCGTCAGGGGGCCCACGAGGCAGGGGGCGCGCTTGGGGGGGGGGGCATGCGCGCCCCCACCCTCGTGGACAGGTGGGGCACCCCCTGATGTGGATATTCCTTCCAATATTCATTATATATTCCAAAATAATTCTCTGTTGATTTTCAGGTCATTCCGAGAACTTTTATTTCTGCACAAAAATAACACCATGGCAATTCTGCTGAAAACAGCGTCAGTCCGGGTTAGTTCCATTCAAACCATGCAAGTTAGAGTCCAAAACAAGGGAAAAAGTTTTTGGAAAAGTAGATACGACGGAGATGTATCTACTCCCCCAAGCTTAGACCTTTGCTTGTCCTCAAGCAATTCAGTTTATAAACTGAAAGTGATAAAGAAAAACTTTTACAAACTCTGTTTGCTCTTGTTGTTGTAAATATGTAAAGCCAGCATTTAGGGTTTCAGCAAAGATTATGAACTAACCATATTCACAATGACATTTAGGTCTCATGTTTACTCATATCAATGGCATAATCAACTAGCGAGCAATAATAATAAATCTCGAATGACAACACTTTCTCAAAACAATCATGATATGATATAACAAGATGGTATCTCGCTAGCCCTTTTTGAGACCGCAAAACATAAATGCAGAGCACCTTTAAAGATCAAGGACCGACTAGACATTGTAATTCATGGTAAAAGAGATCCAGTCAAGTCATACTCAATGTAAACTAACAGTAATGGATGCAAATGACCGCGGTGCTCTCCAACTAGTGCTTTTTAATAAGAGGATGATGACTCAACATAAAAGTAAATAGATAGGCCCTTCATAGAGGGAAGCAGGGATTTGTAGAGGTGCCAGAGCTCGGGTTTGAAATATATATGAATAATATTTTGAGCGTTATACTTTCATTGTCAACATAACAACCAAGAGATGGCGATATCTTCCATGCTACACACATTATAGGCGGTTTCCAAATAGAATGGTAAAGTTTATACTCCCCCTCCACCAACAAGCATCAATCCATGGCTTGCTCGAAACAACGAGTGCCTCCAACTAACAACAGTCCCAGGGGAGTTTTGTTTGCGATTATTTTGATTTGATTTGCATAAAGCATGGGACTGGGCATCCCAGTGACTAGCCATTTTCTCGTGAGTGAGGAGTAGAGTTCACTCCTCTTGAGAATAACCCGCCTAACATGGAAGATACGGATAGCCCTAGTTGATACATGAGATATTCGAGCATACAAACCAGGATATTGATTTGTAGTTTTAGAGTTTGGCACATACAAATTTACTTGGAACGGCAGTGTAGCGACCCGACCCGAATGGGTCAAGTCTCTGTGCTTAAGTGTCATCCCTGGATCGGTATGCTGACACACACAGTACTCGAGGATTTATAACAAAGGTAAATCACATGTAAAAGTAACGTAAATACTATTACCTCAAATCCAAAATAGCGGAAGTAACAAGGTTGTGGATTCCCATCAACACCAACGGCAAAGTTGAGTGTAGAAATCGTAACCCTAACGTATCACTTACTCGTCGTAAGAAACCTGCAACATGAGACGTTGCAGCCCGAAACGGGTCAGTACATTGAATGTACTGGCAAATTCACACCATAGAGAATGATGAAAAATGGCAATCACTACATGCATATATGGCTGGTGGAAAAGCTCTATGGTTATAATGTTTTTGCGCAAAGCCAATTTTCCCTACTTCAAAGGAATAAATTTAATTACTATCATGGTGGTTGTTGAACATTGAGAATGGTTGACAGCATTCTCAATCCCAATTAAGCATCATCATTAAAACCCAACAATATTCATTTAAAGTAACATGATGAGATCAACAGGATAATCCAAGAACTAGATACTCAAGATGTCCATAACCGGGGACACGGCTAATCATGATTAGTTTATACACTCTGCAGAGGTTTGCGCACTTTTCCCCACAAGACTCGATCGCCTCCGTTGGATTTCTCGCACTACATGGTGTTTGAGAAAGGGATGACCGAGACATAGTCTTTCAGAAGCGCTAGCACCTTATGATCGGGTAGACCGTACCACCTACATCCCCTACATCTGCTAGTCTACCACTGTAAGAGTTCGCACAACTTAGTCAACTATGCCAGAGCCCATAATGGCTTGTGGATGCACACGGAAGTTTCTAGTATGAATAATCTCATGATCCCTTTGAGCCTGGGTGGTGGTCCAAAGGAAAAATAGGCAAGTCCTGGATTACCCAGGTGCCTAGACAGGCAATCCTAGAATAACCAGGTGCCTCAATCCACCCAGATCTGTGTTTAAGTTGCCACCTTAAGTAAACCATTAATTAACAATCTCACATCTGTCATGGATACTCTTCAAACCCAATCCACGTCTACTAGCATAGCATGGCAGAATAAGAAAACGTAGAAGTAACTCCCAAAGGTTTGATAATAAACAAGTAATAGGTACTACCTCATCTACTTCCCATCCCACAATTTAATTAGATCCTAATCATGCAATGTGTGAGGATTGATCTAATGCAATAAAACTGGGTTGTAGAAAAGGTATGATCAAAATGTGAACTTGCCTGCAATGTTGATGAAGATGATTCGCACTCAAAACTCTTGATAGATCTACTCGTCACACTCCGATCAATCTATCGTAAGCAAGCAATAGTAACCACACATAAGCAATCACTCAAAAGATCAAAAAGAACGAAGAAGACGATTCAGAAACATCAAAACCAAGCAAATAACTCTTGCAACATAAAACAATTTCTAACAGTACCAAAATTATGTGAATTTGGCCTTATCAGAAAGTTTAGGTCAAGAGCTTCAATTTGCAAAAAGAATCAACTCTAACGGAGCTACGAAACTCAAGTTATGATCAAACGAAGTTTGAATTCAAATCTGATCTAATTCAAATTTTAAACTTTTCAAAAACATGTTTGAGTTGGATTACTGGATAGAGGGGGTCATAACGAAGACGTGGGCGTTGGTTTTGTTGGATTTGGACAAACGAGTAAAACGATGTGATCGTTTGAAGAACAGGGGCTAAACTGTAAAGAAAATCCTCACATATAGGTCCCTGGCCGAAATAAATAAGAAAAAGGAAAAATCTATCGAGCGAACGCTCGCTACAGAACCTATACGACGAAAACCGTTCACTAAAGAAGCTAACTAATGAACGTTCATTAAATAAATAAACCTAAACAAAACCGGTTTTATAACAAAACCGATCTAGCGTTTTTTAAAGAAAACCTCACTCTAAAAATAAACCGGACCGGGCAGTTTTATTACCGGTTAGGGGGTTTTCTTTTGAAAACCGGCAACGGCGTTTTCCGGCAGCGGCGGTTACCGCGGCGATCGCCGGAGTCGGGAGGACGGCGGCGGCGGCTCCGGTGGTCGTGAAGGGCAATGGCGCGGGGCGGCAGCTCCACGTGGCGGCAGGGCAAAGCGCGGGCGGTGGCGCAGGCAACGGCGGCGAACGACGCGGCGAGCGGTGCAGCGGCGGTGCGGCAATGGCAGCAGCAGATGTAGCGGCAGCGCGGTTGTGCGGCGGCGGCGAGAGGAGCAACGGGGCCCGGGCCTCAGCTTATATAGGCAGGGAGGGGAGGTCTCGGGACGCGTCGAGGAGGGGCAAGGGGAGGCGTGCCCGGCCGGGACTCGACGGCGGCGGCGGAGTCGGCCACGCTCGGGACTTCGTCCCGAGCTCGAAGATGGGGCAACACGGGCTGGGCCACGGCCTGTTGGGCCGGCTGGCCTGGCGCGGAGAGAGAGAGAGAGAGAGCAGTGCCGGGCTTCGGCCTGGCACTGTTCGAAGAGTTTTTTTATAAACATTTTCGTTCCAAAAGAATAAAAGGAAAATAACTAAAAATATTATATAGGCATATAATATATCAAAATTTTCAGGAAAAGATTTTCTACGACATGAACATTTTCCTAGCATTAGATAAAATACACACAAATTCTAATAATTCAAAGAGTGCTACTGGTCTATTAAAATCCAACAAAAATCATTTTTAAAATACCAAAATGATTTCAAATTAATTTTTCTCCAATTTTCTAATGTAGGGAATCATGTTACCCTATTTTCCATATATTTTATTTTTGGAGAAAAATAATTTGAATAAAACTCAAATAACTCCAAATTTGAAAATAAATTCAATAGAACTTTGAATTTAATTCTTTGAAACTCCCAACTCATATTTCATATAATTTGAAGAAGTCATTTTATCTTCTCTCACGAAAATCATTGAGCTGCATGAAGTCTATGAATTGAAATGTTGCCAAATGAAATCCAATTATTTTCAAATACCCTTTCATTTAATTTAAATGGAAGAAGTCATATCATCTTCGCTCAAGGGTTTTGTATTTGAAAAGAATTTGAATTCATGGAGATCAGAAAGCAAATATGAAAGTTTGGGAAAGTCCTTTTATTCCCTCTCATTTAACTTTCAAAAAGTTTCAAATTCACTCACTTTCAGACAATCAATCAAACAATCAGTCAAATCTATCTATTTTTTATAACATTCCAAAATTTGGAATTTTGGGATGTTACAAACCTACCACCCTTAAATGAATCTCGTCCTCGAGATTCGGAGAGGCTAGCAAGAAAAAGGTTAGGGTTTGGGGGTCTCCTCAAATTCCATCAATCATCACCGGGGTCTGGGGTGCTACCACCCTTAGAAGCATGGTTACGGTTCTATCAAAACTCATATACTCCATCCTTATTCTTGACAGTGTCGGTCTTCTTAGATCTTCAGGATAATTCCTTATCCGGGCTCTTCCGGTAGTGGCATAACCTTACCACAATTTTTCTGCCTTTCATCTTGGTAAGGTTCTTCCGAGATTGGGTCTTCTTAGCTGACGGGTCTGGCGCCAAAACTAAACAACTATCGATATCTCATGGTGGTCAGCAATTTATGGTTTCTCCTGCAGGAAATGGGTCTGGGTTGATCCTCACCGTATAACCTACGGTTGGCAAAAAGCTGCCGTGTACAAGGGAAAAATTCTTATACCATTCTAAGGTTTAACAAGGTTTAATATCGTCGTCTCTCTACTATAGGCAAGTCACTCAGATTTACCATCCCATATAGCAAGGCGAATAATAAGAGTAAGTCGGTATGGTGATCAATCCATCCCGCACCCAAATCATTACCTTGTATACGGTTTAGCGAATCTCGCACTGTAACACTCAGTCATCCTCACAAGCATTGCAGAATTTCTCTCGTCGATGAACCAAGTTCGGAATAATCCATTGATTCTGCAAGCCAGACAAACATCTATCGTTCCTTCACAACTCTCAGGTTTTGCGTAAACTCCTATAAAATCGTCTGTCGACAAAGGTATATCCACTTCTAGGGTTTTTCCTTCAGCAATAATGTGCTTGCTTCTTGGCAGGTCCTGGGCCTGTGGGTTATGGCCCATCTCATCACTTGTAGTCCTTGAACTTATCATCGGGCAATTGATCATTATTCCAACTTCCAACTTCCAGCTTCCTAGCATACTTAGAATCCATCCAATTGTATTGTCTTCCTTCCGTCTATTGGCACCAAACTAGGACATGACTACTCAGACTCATCATGGAATTTCCATTGATCCATATTTCCAACATCATACCTCCTTTATATCCAATGGTAACTCATCTCTTCATCCGCGTGGGGTATCCCTCATACCGAGATAAAAACTTATACTTATGAAGTCCATATTCCACTTCGTGGAACATCATTATCCTTTCCGCGGTCAAGCATCCTTACAAGGGAATATTGGCCATCTCTGCATGGCACTTCTTCAACTGGGAAACGTGAAACACATCTTGAACTCCTGACTGTCCTTCGGGTAACTCAAACTTGTAGGCCACTTCTCTCATACGCTCCAAAACTCGGTATGGTCCTACAAATCTTGGGGCTAACTTTACCTTAACTCTAGTTCGTTTAACTCCTCGCAGAGGGGTCACACGAAGACATGCTCTATCTCCAATTTCATAGACTACCTCCTTGAGTTTTGAGTCTACATAACTCTTCTGCCTGGACTGAACTACCTTCAGTCTATCTCGAATCAACTTAACATTCTCTTCCGACTCCTTGATCACATTTGGTCCAAACAATTGTCGGTCTCCAACTTCATCCCACATACTCTTGGGCATCACACATATCGAGACAAAACTCGTATTCATTTTGTCTGAAATCCATTAAAGGGTACTACCACCCTTAAAATGCACAAATCTTCCATAGACCATATTTTTCATATCCTCAGAATGGCCAAAATTCTTCTTCATAGAGTAACAACTCATAAAATCCATATCAGTACCAATGATGCTAAATTTATTTTATTCTCCAATGATTACAATCTCTCGCTTCTCCATTACAGGTCTCAACTCAACACCTCAATATAAAATAAAATGTTCTCTCTTCTACTACTCCATTTCTTTTGTTGCAAACTCAACTATCTAGCACAAGTTTCCTTCTCCTTGGGGCATTCTCTAGCAAAGTGCCCTGCTCCTTTACAACTAAAACACATTACTTCTGACAAGTTTCGAGCTTTCCTTGTGATTACATAGCCTACTTGGGTCCTTGGCTTCCTTTTTGGGCAATTGCTGAGGTAGTGCCCTGACTCCTTGCACTTATAACAAGTGACATGACTCAGATCCTTCCTGGGATCCAATCTACTTCTCTTTCTGGACTTTTCCATTCCCATCAGAGCTTCTATTTCCAGTGGGTCATACTCTACTTCCTCTGTCGGGAATTTTACTAAATCCCCATTCAAACAATTCTGGGAGATGTGACCTTCTTCTCCACAAATCTTGCATGCACAAGGTTTCTTCATATCCTTTCCATAAGGCTTCAACTTCTGGGAAACAAGCCGAGACTTTGGCAGAGTCAACTTAAATTCTTTCCAAGTGGTTACTCCTTGCCATCCATTGATGGTTTGGTACATCCTCCACCAAGTAGCAGCACCTCTTTCAAAGCACTGAAGACCATGCTGGGTCATATTATTTCCAACTATAGGGTTATTCTCCATGTGATCATCCATGTTCTGAATCCATCGGTCTGCCTCCAATTGACTCATCGGTCCAGAAAATACAAGCTCATCTCCATTCATCCTCTATTGGTTCCATGGGTTTGGGGTGAGATAAGAGAGATAGAGAGGGATGCACACAATACAAACAAAAGTTTTGAAAAGACAGATTTTTGTTGTGGCTGTCGAAAAACATCAAACGAATGACAGCTCACAAACGTCGCATCTAACATAGGTATATAACAGGGGTTTGGTCTTCTAAGGTCAATAATTCTTCAACGTCTCCAAACTCTTCAAGCCTTGTTCATGCCTCCAATGGCTTCTTCCGATCATGCTTGTCTTTCTCAAGTTCTTTTGCCAGATCAATCTTTGTTGACATGAAATCTCTCGTAACATCCTTTAATATTCCGGAGTTGCATTTCAAACTTCTGGTTTCAACATCCTTCACATGAACCATGGTCCTACTGTCCTTCAGTTCCTGACGAATCTCCTGTATCTCAAGGTTTTACTTCTCTAGCTTGGCTGCTTTCAACTTCTGGTCTTAAGTTCTTCACGAAATGCTTCCTTATCAATTAATGCTTCTTTTAGGTCCATCTTAACTTCTTGATGTAACACTCCAGATCCTGGTGATACACCGGCTAGGGCTAAAACTTCATCTTATGATAGGTGCTCCATCAGCCTCCTTCCATCAAATCCATTCTGATGAAATGCATCCTTAACTCAGCACGGTGACAATAGCATATGTGGGCGATAACCTCATGGATAGCCGTGGTTGTTCTCTTGTCATTTCCATGAGCTATCTCTCCATAGTTGATATCTCCTGCCTTAGGGTTTTCCTTGACAAATCCTTGAGTTCTTAACTCTACATGCTCCGGTCTTTCTGCAACACACCTTGATCTCGGGCATTGACATCTTCCATAGTCTGCCAAGTTCCATAAGGGTAGCATTCCTAGGTCATACAAATCTGGGAATTCTTCAGAGCCTTCAAATTCTACTTGTCTTCGGTCTTCAACCATTGTAGTTTCCATTATTCAGATGCACAGAAAATACTCTTCATTCTTAAGTGGTCTTAGTTGTCCGATATCTTGTACTTATTGGAGTGGTCTCATCAATCGAATCCTCGTCTGGTCAAAAGGGGAAAGGGGTATGGTCTAACTAAAAGGGAATATTTGAATAAGCTCAGAAGAGAAGAGAGGTAAAAGATCTTTTTGAAAGGGAAAGTTGTAGAGAAAAATCTTTGCTATGGGCTTGCCAGTTTCTACGGTCACGTCATACAGTCAACATGTGCTCTGATACCATCTTGTAGCGACCCAACCCGAATGGGTCAAGTCTCTGTGCTTAAGTGTCATCCCTAGATCGGTATGCTGACACACACAGTACTCGAGGATTTATAACAGAGGTAAATCACATGTAAAAGTAACGTAAATACTATTACCTCAAATCCAAACTAGCGGAAGTAACAAGGTTGTGGATTCCCATCAACACCAACGGCAAAGTTGAGTGTAGAAATCGTAACCCTAACGTATCACTTACTCGTCGTAAGAAACCTGCAACATGAGACGTTGCAGCCCGAAACGGGTCAGTACATTGAATGTACTGGCAAATTCACACCATAGAGAATGATGAAAAATGGCTATCACTACATGCATATATGGCTGGTGGAAAAGCTCTATGGTTATAATGTTTTTGCGCAAAGCCAATTTTCCCTACTTCAAAGGAATAAATTTAATTACTATCATGGTGGTTGTTGAACATTGAGAATGGTTGACAGCATTCTCAATCCCAATTAAGCATCATCATTAAAACCCAACAATATTCATTTAAAGTAACATGATGAGATCAACAGGATAATCCAAGAACTAGATACTCAAGATGTCCATAACCGGGGACACGACTAATCATGATTAGTTTATACACTCTGCAGAGGTTTGCGCACTTTTCCCCACAAGACTCGATCGCCTCCGTTGGATTTCTCGCACTACATGGTGTTTGAGAAAGGGATGACCGAGACATAGTCTTTCAGAAGCACTAGCACCTTACGATCGGGTAGACCGTACCACCTACATCCCCTACATCTGCTAGTCTACCACTGTAAGAGTTCGCACAACTTAGTCAACTATGCCAGAGCCCATAATGGCTTGTGGCTGCACACGGAAGTTTCTAGTATGAATAATCTCATGATCCCTTTGAGCCTGGGTGGTGGTCCAAAGGAAAAACAGGCAAGTCCTGGATTACCCAGGTGCCTAGACAGGCAATCCTAGAATAACCAGGTGCCTCAATCCACCCAGATGTGTGTTTAAGTTGCCACCTTAAGTAAACCATTAATTAACAATCTCACATCTGTCATGGATACTCTCAAAACCCAATCCACGTCTACTAGCATAGCATGGCAGAATAAGCAAACATAGAAGTAACTCCCAAAGGTTTGATAATAAACAGGTAATAGGTACTACCTCATCTACTTCCCATCCCACAATTTAATTAGATCCTAATCATGCAATGTGTGAGGATTGATCTAATGCAATAAAACTGGGTTGTAGAGAAGGTATGATCAAAGTGTGAACTTGCCTGCAATCTTGATGAAGATGATTCGCACTCAAAACTCTTGATAGATCTACTCGTCACACTCCGGTCAATCTATCATAAGCAAGCAATAGTAACCACACATAAGCAATCACTCAAAAGATCAGAAAGAATGAAGAAGACGATTCAGAAACATCAAAACCAAGCAAATAACTCTTGCAACATAAAACAATTTCTAACAGTACCAAAATTATGTGAATTTGGCCTTATCAGAAAGTTTAGGTCAAGAGCTTCGATTTGCAAAAAGAATCAACTCTAACGGAGCTACAAAACTCAAGTTATGATCAAACGAAGTTTGAATTCAAATCTGATCTAATTCAAATTTTAAACTTTTCAAAAACATGTTTGAGTTGGATTACTGGATAGAGGGAGTCATAACCAAGACGTGGGCGTCGGTTTCGTTGGATTTGGACAAACGAGTAAAAAGATGTGATCGTTTGAAGAACAGGGGCTAAACTGTAAAGAAAATCCTCACATATAGGTCCCTGGCCAAAATAAATAAGAAAAAGGAAAAATCTATCGAGCGAACGCTCGCTACAGAACCTATACGACGAAAACCGTTCGCTAAAGAAGCTAACTAATAAACGTTCATTAAATAAATAAACCTAAACAAAACCGGTTTTATAACAAAACCGATCTAGCGTTTTTTTAAAGAAAACCTCACTCTAAAAATAAACCGGACGGGGCGGTTTTATTACCGGTTCGGGGGTTTTCTTTCGAAAACCGGCGACGGCGTTTTCCGGCAACGGCGGTTACCGTGTCGATCGCCGGAGTCGGGAGGACAACGGCGGCGGCTCCGGTGGTCGCGGAGGGCAATGGCGCGGGGCGGCAACTCCACGTGGCGGCAGGGCAAAGCGCGGGCGGCGGCGCAGGCAACGGCGGCGAACGACACGGCGAGCGGTGCAGCGGCGGCGCGGCAACGACAGCAGCAGATGCGGCGGCAGCGCGGTTGTGCGGCGGCGGCGAGAGGAGCGACGGGGCCCGGGCCTCAGCTTATATAGGCAGGGAGGGGAGGTCTCGGGACGCGTGGAGGAGGGGCAAGGGGAGGCGTGCCCGACCGGGACTCGACGGCGGCGGCGGAGTCGGCCACGCTCGGGACTTCGTCCCGAGCTCAAAGACGGGGCGACGCGGGCTGGGCCATGGCCTGTTGGGCCGGCTGGCCTGGTGCGGAGAGAGAGAGAGAGAGAGAGAGCAGTGCTGGGCTTCGGCCTGGCACTGTTCGAAGAGTTTTTTTATAAACATTTTCGTTCCAAAAGAATAAAAGCAAAATAACTAAAAATATTATATAGGCATATAATATATCAAATTTTCAGGAAAAGATTTTCTACAACATGAACATTTTCCTAGCATTAGATAAAATACACACAAATTCTAATAATTCAAAGAGTGCTACTGGTCTATTAAAATCCAACAAAAATCATTTTTAAAATACCAAAATGATTTCAAATTAATTTTTCTCCAATTTTCTAATGTAGGGAATCATGTTACCCTATTTTCCATATATTTTATTTTTGGAGAAAAATAATTTGAATAAAACTCAAATAACTCCAAATTGAAAATAAATTCAAAAGAACTTTGAATTTAATTCTTTGAAACTCCCAACTCATATTTCATATAATTTGAAGAAGTCATTTTATCTTCTCTCACGAAAATCATTGAGCTGCATGAAGTTTATGAATTGAAATATTTCCAAATGAAATCCAATTATTTTCAAATACCCTTTCATTTAATTTAAATGGAAGAAGTCATATCATCTTCGCTCAAGGGTTTTGTATTTGAAAAGAATTTGAATTCATGGAGATCAGAAAGCAAATATGAAAGTTTGGGAAAGTCCTTTTATTCCCTCTCATTTAACTTTCAAAAAGTTTCAAATTCACTCACTTTTAGACAATCAATCAAACAATCAGTCAAATCTATCTATTTTTTATAACATTCCAAAATTTAGAATTTTGGGATGTTACAGGCAGGTAGATACCGTATATAGGTAGGTATGGTGGTCTCATATGGAATAACTTTGGGGTTTATGGAATTGGATGCACAAGCAGTATTCTCGCTTAGTACAGGTGAGGGCTAGCAAAAGACTGGGAACCGACTGGCTAGAGAGCGACAACAGTCATGAGCATGCATTAAATTAATCAACACCGAATACAAGCATGAGTAGGATATAATGCACCATGAACATAAATATCATAGAGGCTATGTTGATTTTGTTTCAACTACATGCGTGAACATGTGCCAAGTCAAGCCACTCCAATCATTCAAAAGAGGATACCACCCTATCATACCACATCACAACCATTTTAATAGCATGTTGGCACACAAGGAAAACCATTATAAGCTCCTAGATAATTAAGCATGGCATAAGCAACTATAATCTCTAATTGTCATTGCAGACATGTTTATTCATAATAGGCTGAATCAGGAACGATGAACTAATCATATTTACAAAAACAAGAGAGGTCGAGTTCATACCAGCTTTTCTCATCTCAATAAGTTCATCATATAAACATCATTATTGCCTTTCACTTGCACGGCCGAATAGTGTGGATAATAATAATAGTGCACGTGCATTGGACTAAGCTGGAATCTGCAAGCATTCAATTCAAGAGAGAAGACAAGGTAATATGGGCTCTTTTGTTAGATCAACAATAATGCATATAAGAGCCACTTTAACATTTTAATAATGGTCTTCTCCTCTCGATCCCCAAAGAAAAGAAATAAAACTATTTACATTGGAAAGCTCCCAACAAGCAAAAGAAGAATGAGAAATCTTTTTGGGTTTTATTTTTAATTACTACTACCAGCATGGGAAGTAAACTAATTAAAGGCTACAACAAATTTTTTTATTAAGATTTACTAAACACACAAGAAGAAAGCATAGAAAGGAAAATAATCTACCATGGATGATACAATGAAAAAGTATGAGCACCTACAACTGGCATGAGTGTGTGAACATGAATGTAATGTCGGTGAGAGATACGTACTCCCCCAAGGTTAGGCTTTTGGCCTAAGTTGGTCTATGGCCACGGCTGGCCTGACGGATATCCAAGGTTGTAGCTGGGGTCATACTGAGATGCAGCAGCTATTGCCTCATGAGCTGCCACTTGGAGACGGGCCGTCTCCGTCGTCCCTTGTACTCGTTCACTCCTCCCTGGTTATAACATATCTCCCTTTTGCCTGAAAGTCAAAGAAAGCAGGAGCAGGGAGAGCGATGTGATAGGTGCGTCGTCTGTCAAAGATTAATCGGTACTGGAGGAACTGATCGTTCCTCTCAACAAACTGATGACGAACCATGGCCTCATAATCCAAATAAACAGGAGGCAACTCAATATCATACCCACGTATGGGTACACCAAGAAAATTAGCTAGATGGATTGCATAAATTCCACCAAAGAAATCTCCACTAAATCTATCATTATGCAACCTACGTCCAACAATGGCTCCCAAATTATAATGTCTATCTTCTAATACAGCACTCCTGAGAACACTGAGGTCAGGGACACACATGTGACATGCTTCATCCTTACCATTTATGCACCTACCTATGAAGAGAGCAAAATAATGTATAGCAGGAAAATGAATGCTCCCTATGGTAGCTTGTGTTATGTCTCTAGATTCCCCCATAGTTATACTAGCAAGAAATTCTCTAAATTCAGATTTGCGAGGTTCATTAGGACTACCCCATTGTGCAAGTTTGCAAGAAGTGTTAAAATCCTCTAAGTCCATAGTATAATAATTTTCATAGAGATCAAACATGATAGTTTGAGAATTGCGTGATGACGAAAATTCAAACCTCCTCACAAAGGAATCAGTGAGATAGTGGTACTGGTGGCATTTGTCTGCCTCGAAGCTCTCAAGATCAGCATTACACACATATGCGTTAAATTCTTCCTTGATCCCTGCTTGATCCATAAAGTCCTATGAAGGCCATTCACAAGCCCGCACTTGAGCTTCCCTCGATGGTTCTTCGTCGGCATCGCGCATTGCGAGCCTGGGTCCTTTCTTCCTTGAAGGACCACCTTGGTACATTTTCCTGAACATATTTCTTACTCTGAAAAATTTCTGAAATTTTAGTAACTTCAAAATAAAAGTGAACCAAACTCAACAATATTGATAGCAGCTACTCCTACAAGTGCCTAGAGGCAATATCATGCATCAAAACTACTTTTGACCATATATATTTGACATGCAAGCTCAAGAACAGGGTCACCTAAGCAGCAAAAATATGCAATTAATAAAGCACTAGAAAAAAAATAATTGGACCATTGGAGGAGTCACATACCAAGGAACAATCTCCCAAGGCAGTTTTGTGAGAGGTGCTTTGAGCAAAGAGATCGAAAATGGAAGCAAGATGAGCTTGGGCTCGGGTTTGAGCTGGTTGGTGGTGTTTGTGGGAGGAAGGAGTGTGTGGTAGCTGGAATAAGTGGAGGGGAGCCACCATGAGCCCACGAGGCAGGGGGCGCCCAGGGGGTAGGGCGCGCCCTCCACCCTCGTGGCCAGGTGCTTGCTCCCCCTGCTGTGTTTTTAGTGCCAGATATTCTCAAATAATCTAGAAAAAAAATCATATTTCAATTTCACGGCATTTGGAGAACTTTTATTTTCGGGGTATTTTTTATTGCATGGATAATTCAGAAAATAGACATAATATACTATTTTTGCTTTATTTAATATAAATAACAGAAAGTAAAAAGAGGGTACAGAAAGTTGTGTTTTCTAAATTCATCCATCTCATGCTCATCAAAAGGAATCCACTAACAAGGTTGATCAGGTCTTGTTAACAAACTCATTCTGAATAACATGGAACCGGAGAATTTTCGAATAACACTAGGTTATCTCAACGGGGATATGCACATCCCCAATAATAAGAATATCATATTTCTTCTTGACGGTAGGAAGAGGAAATTCAAAACCTCCAAAAATAATCGATGGAATTTTTTCAATAGAATTAATACTATGGACTTGAGGTTGCTTCCTCAGAAAGTGTACCGTATGCCCATTACCATTAACATGAAAAGTGACATTGCCTTTGGGGCAATCAATAACAGCCCCCGCAGTATTCAAAAAGGGTCTTCCAAGAATAATAGACATACTATCATCCTCGGGAATATCAAGAATAACAAAGTCTGTTAAAATAGTAACGTTCGCCACCACAACATGCACATCCTCACAAATACCGACAGGTATAGCAGCTGATTTGTTAGCCATTTGCAAAGATATTTCAATAGGTGTCAACTTATTCAAATCAAGTCTACGATATAAAGAGAGAGGTATAACACTAATACCAGATCCAAGATCACATAAGGCAGTTCTAACATAATTTGTTTTAATAGAGCATAGTATAGTGGGTACTCCTGGATCTCCTAGCTTCTTTGGTATTCCACCCTTAAAAGTGTAATTAGCAAGCATGGTGGAAATTTCAGCTTCCGATATCCTTTTTTTATTAGTAACAATATCTTTCATGTACTTAGCATAAGGATTCATTTTAAGCATATCAGTCAAACGCATACGCAAGAAGATAGGTCTAATCATTTCAGCAAAGCGTTCAAAATCCTCATCATCCTTTTTCTTAGATGGTTTAGGAGAAAAAGGCATGGGTTTCTGAACCCATGGTTCTCTTCCTTTACCGTGCTACCTAGCAACAAAGTCTCTCTTATCATAACGTTGATTCTTTGATTGTGGGTTATCAAGATCAACAGTAGGTTCAATATCTACATCATTGTCATTACTAGGTTGA
Source organism: Triticum aestivum (assembly GCF_018294505.1). Classification (NCBI taxonomy): domain Eukaryota; kingdom Viridiplantae; phylum Streptophyta; class Magnoliopsida; order Poales; family Poaceae; genus Triticum; species Triticum aestivum. The sequence goes on from NC_057797.1 coordinate 147,589,128, forward strand.
GCATCAACATGAACATCATTATTAACATTATTACTAGGTTCATGTTCATTACCATATTGTGTTTCAGCATTAGAAATAGAAATATCATCGGGATTCTCAGGTGTGTCAACAACAGATTCACTAGAAGCATGCAAAGTCCTATCATTTTTCTTTTTCTTCCTCTTAGAAGGACTAGGTGCATCAATATTATTTCTCTGAGAATCCTGCTTAATTCTCTTAGGATGGCCTTCAGGATACAAAGGTTCCTGAGTCATTTTACCACCTCTAGTCATAACTCTAACAACATTATCATTGTTCCTACTATTCAATTCATTGAGCAAATCATTCTGAGATTTAAGTACTTGTTCTACTTGAGTGGTAACCATAGAAGCATGTTTACTAATAAGTTTTAGTTCACCTTTAACATTAGCCATATAATCACTCAAGTGTTCAATCATGTAAGCATTGCGTTTAATTCTCTACCAAAATATGCATTGAAGTTTTCTTGTTTAACCATAAAGTTATCAAACTCATCTAAGTATGGACTAGTAAACTTAGTAAGAGGGATTTCAGCTTTATCATATCTATAGAGAGAATTTACCTTTACTACCTGTGTCGGGTTATCAAGACCATGAGTTTCTTCAATAGGTGATGGATTAGAACCATGTATTTCTTCAACAGGCGGTAAATTAAGACCATGTATTTCTTCAATAGGAGGTAAATTCTTAACATCTTCAGCTTTTATACCTTTTTCCTTCATAGATTTCTTTGCCTCTTGCATATCTTCAGGACTGAGAAATAGAATACCCATTTTCTTCGGAGTTGGCTTAGGCGTTGGTTCAGGAATTGGATCAGGAAGCGTCCAATTATTTTCATTAGTCAACATATTATTCAATAGAATTTCAGCTTCATCGGGTGTTCTTTCCCTGAAAACACAACCAGCACAACTATCCAGGTGGTCTCTGGAAGCATCGGTTAGTACATTATAAAAGATATAAAGTATTCCATTTTTCTTAAGAGGATGATCAGGCAAAGCATTAAGTAATTGGAGAAGCCTCCCCCAAGCTTGTGGGAGACTCTCTTCTTCAATTTGCACAAAATTATATATTTCCCTTAAAGCAGCTCGTTTCTTATGAGCAGGGAAATATTTAGCAGAGAAGTAATAAATCATATCCTAGTGACTACGCACACAACCAAGATCAAGAGAATTAAACCATATCTTAGCATCATCCTTTAATGAGAACGGAAATATCTTAAGGATATAATAGTAGCGAGTTTTCTCATCATTAGTGAACAGGGTGGCTATATCATTTAATATAGTAAGATGTGCCACAACAGTTTCAGATTCATAGCCATAGAAAGGATCAGATTCAACTAAAGTAATTATCTTAGGGTCGACAGAGAATTCATAATTCTTATCAATAACAAAGATAGGTGAAGTAGCATAAGCAGGATCATATTTCATTCTAGCATTCAGAGTTTTTTTTGTTTCAGCTTATCTAATAATTTCTTAAGATCACCCCTATCATTGCAAGCAAGAAAATTTCTAGCAGTTTCTTCATCCATAACATAGCCCTCAGGCACAACATGTAATTCATATCTAGGGGGAGAGTCTTCATCATCACTTTCATCAATATTATCAGTTTCAATAATTTCATTCTCTCTAGCCCTAGCAAGTTGTTCATCAAGAAATTCACCAAGTGGCATAGTAGTATCAAGCATAGAAGTAGTTTCATCATAAGTATCATGCATAGCAGAAGTGGCATCATCAATAACATGCGACATATCAGAATTAATAGCAGAAGCAGGTATAGGTGTCACAAGCTTACTCAAAACGGAAGGTGAATCAAGTGCAGAGCTAGATGGCAGTTCCTTACCTCCCCTCGTAGTTGAGGGATAAATATTTGTTTTAGCTTCTTTCAAGTTCTTCATAATGATAAGCAGATATAAATACCAAGTGACGCAAAGAATAGACCTATGCTCCCCGGCAACGGCGCCAGAAAATAGTCTTGATAACCCACAAGTATAGGGGATCGCAACAGTTTTCGAGGGAAGAGTATTTAACCCAAATTTATTGATTCGACACAAGGGGAGCCAAAGAATATTCTCAAGTATTAGAAGCTGAGTTGTCAATTCAACCACACCTGGAAACTTAATATCTGTAGCAAAGTGTTTAATAGCAAAGTAATATGATAGTAGTGGTAACGGTAGCAAAAGTAATATTTTTGGTGTTTTATAGTGATGATAACATTAGCAACGGAAAAGTAAATAAGCGAAGAACAATGTATGGAAATCTCGTAGGCAATGGATCGGTGATGGAGAATTATGCCGGATGCGGTTCATCATGTAACAGTCATAACCTAGGGTGACACAGAACTAGCTCCAGTTCATCAATGTAATGTAGGCATGTATTCCGAATATAGTCATACGTGCTTATGGAAAAGAACTTGCATGACATCTTTTCTCCTACCCTCCCGTGGCAGCGGGGTCCTATTGGAAACTAAGGGATATTAAGGCCTCCTTTTAATAGAGTACCGGAACAAAGCATTAACACATAGTGAATAAATGAACTCCTCAAACTACGGTCATCACCGGTAAGTATCCCGATTATTGTCACTTCGGGGTTAACGAATCATAACACATAATAGGTGACTATAGACTTGCAAGATAGGATCAAGAACTCTCATATATTGATGAAAACATAATAGGTTCATATCTGAAATCATGGCACTCGGGCCCTAGTGACAAGCATTAAGCATAGCAAAGTCATAGCAACATCAATCTCAGAACATAGTGGATACTAGGGATCAAACCCTAACAAAACTAACTCGATTACATGATAAATCTCATCCAACCCATCACCGTCCAGCAAGCCTACGATGGAATTACTCACGCACGGCGGTGAGCATCATGAAATTGGTGATGGAGGATGGTTGATGATGATGATGGCGACGGGTTCCCCTCTCCGGAGCCCCGAACAGACTCTAGATCAGCCCTCACGAGAGAGTTTAGGGCTTCGCGGCGGCTCTGTATCATAAAACGCGATGAATCCTTCTTCTCTGGTTTTTTCTCTCCGAAAGTGAATATATGGAGTCCAGGTGGAGCGTCAGGGGGCCCACGAGGCAGGGGGCGCGCCCCCACCCTCGTGGAAAGGTGGGGCACCCCCTGACGTGGATCTTCCTTCCAATATTCATTATATATTCCTAAATAATTCTCCGTTGATTTTTAGGTCATTCCGAGGACTTTTATTTTTGCACAAAAATAACACCATGGCAATTCTGCTGAAAACAGCGTCAGTCCGGGTTAGTTCCATTCAAACCATGCAAGTTAGAGTCCAAAACAATGGCAAAAGTGTTTGGAAAAGTAGATACGACGGAGACGTATCAGTTGGACAGGGGTCACCGGAAGAATATGCATACCCCCTTCTTTCGAAGGAGGTTGCGTGTCGGATTCGGGAGCCGCATCAGTCTCCGAAATCGAGTCCGGCTGAGGGCCGGACCAAACACGGCCCTCCTCGCCACCAATCTCCCTAGGGATCGGCTCCCGCTGGTGTCCGGCGACGGAGGCATCGCCTTCTGGTGCCTCCTGAGCCTCTCCCTGGCCCGGGAAAGTCCTTTGGGACAACACCTCCACGTCGTCCTTGGCCTTAGGGAAGTCAGCGGGCGGCGGTGACACGCTGGCCATCTCCTTTGAATCTAGCGAACCCTCTGTCGAGGATCGCAGGGAGCTGTCGCGAGCTGGACTGTGATGGCATAATTTAAACATATTAATATTACAAAATGGAAAGGTCGGGCATTTGGGCGTCCATAAGGTTTTTGGTACTTACGAGGTGGCCCGAGGCTTGGTCCGGGGCATCCGCTCCGGACTGTTATCGACATCCCACGCGGAGTCAGACGCAAGGGAGCCCTTCCCCCTCTTGGGCGCCTTCGCCTCCAAATTTGGGGAGGCCCCCCTTTTCTTCCTTCCCCCTCTAGGGGGGAGTCGCTTTCTTCCTCCTCCTCGTCGTCATCTTCAGCGGCCAAAGAGAGAGTCCCGTCTTCAGACGTCACATCCGAAGCGCCTTTTCGGCGAAGGCTACTCCGGGCCCCCTTGGACGTTTTCTTGGCCTTCTTCTTCGGCACGTCATAAGGCGCCGTAAACAGCATCTTCGTTAGAAGCGGGGTCTCTTGGTCTTCGGGCAGTGGAGCCGGACAGTTAATCTGCCCCGCTATGTCGATCCAGGCCTGAAAAAATTGATAGGAAGGCTTAGACTCCTTCTCAGAATATGTCAGTAAAGGCCATACCTTGAACACATGAAAGAACTTACCGAATTAGCTTGGTGTTTTAAGCTAAGCCCGCGATCCTCGGTCGTAGGCGGTGGTGTCTCGCCGGCCTTGAAGAGCACTTTCCAGATGTCTTCGTGCATCATGCCGAAGAGCTCTAGCGGCGTCTGATGCTTGGCCAGATCGAACTCCCACAAATAGCAAGTCCAGCGTTGGCATGGAAGGATCCGGCGAATGAGCATAACCTAAATCACATTGACAAGTTTTATTCTCTTGGTTATCATGTTCTAGACGCACGTCTGGAGCCCAGTTAGCTCGCTCAAAGAACCCCGGGTTAGGGCCTTCTCTTGCCAGGAGATGAGCCGCAGCGGACCTCCGGATCGAAATTCGGGGGCTGCCGCCCAGTTGGTGTTGCGTGGCTCGGTGATGTAGAACCACCCCGACTGCCACCCTTTCACCGTCTCCACAAAGGAGCCTTCGGGCCATGTGACGTTGGGGATCTTGCCCACCATGGCACCTCCGCACTCTGCTTGTTGGCCTCTCACCACCTTCGGCTTTACATTGAAGGTCTTCAGCCATAGGCCAAAGTGAGGTGGGATACGAAGAAAGGCCTCGCAAACGACTATAAATGCTGAGATGTTGAGGATAAATTTGGGGGCTAGATCATGAAAGTCCAGCCCGTAGTAAAACATCAGTCCGCGGACAAATGGGTGGAGAGGGAATCCCAGCACGCAGACGAAATGTGTGATAAACACAACCCTCTCATGGGGCTCTGGGGTAGGGACGATCTGTCCCTTGGCCGGGAGACGGTGAGCGATCTCCTTGGACAGGTATCCAGCCTCTCGGAGCTCCTTGATGTCTTTCTTCTTAACAGACGAAGCCATCCACTTGCCACCAGCTCCGGATCCGGACATGGTTGGAGTGCTTTCTTCAGCGGGGGAAGCTAGGGCTTGGGTGCTGGAGCTCAGGAATGGATGGACAAAGGAAGGAGAAGGCAGGGGTTAGTGAGGGCGAATCCTTATCCCCTTATAAAGGTCAAGAATGTCAAACGCCTTCCTACTCGCCTTAAAACTCGCCTATTCCCAAGGGCTGTATAAATGGCACGGTTGGGTTACCCACACCCATATTGATGAGAATCCCGTAATAAGGGGACACGATCTCTGCTTTGACAAGACGTGCCAATGGCAACCGTGTCTTGAAACATGGAGCGGCAGACGAAAAGCGGTTCGAAATTATGATCGGACAGAATGGATGTCATGTTACGAAAAGTTGTCAGCGGATTGGACTCGTGTAAAACTATATTCTCTCTGCGGCTGTGTGTGGTGTGTGTTACAGGTCCGGACACGTCGATACGTCCGAAGACTATTTTGGAATTTGAAAGAGGAACCCGCCTTGCAATGACGAAGATAGGCCTACGCGTTGGATACCTTGTCATTGAAGCCAGGTTCAGGGGCTGCTGAGGGAGTCTTGGACTAAGGGGTCCTCGGGCGTCCGACCTGTTAGCCATGGGCCGGACTGATGGGCTGTGAAGATGCGAAAACCGAAGACTACACCCGTGTCCGGATGGGACTTTCCTTGGCGTGGAAGGCGAGCTTGGCGACTAAATATGTAGATTCCTTTCTTTTTAACCGACCTTGTGTAACCCTAGATCCTCCCGGTGTCTATATAAACTGGAGGACTTAGTCCGGAGGAGAAAAGATATTATCATAGCCATACAAGCTAGACCTCTAGGGTTCAGCCATTATGATCTCGTGGTAGATCAAGTCTTGTAATGCTCATATTCATCAAGATCAATCAAGCAGGACGTAGGGTATTACTTCCATAGAGAGGGCCCGAACCTGGGTAAAACATCGTGTCCCCTGTCTCCTGTTACCATCGACCTTAGACGCACAGTTCGGGACCCCCTACCCGAGATCCGCCAGTTTTGACACCGATAGAGGGTGCAGGCTTGGACGAACCCATGGCCAAATTGTTGACTGTGTTTTTGTGGCCGTATGTCGGCGGAGGGGCAGCAGATCCAAGGCGGCAAAGGACGGTGTAGTAGGAACAACTTCGGTGCGATGGACGGTGGCGAAGTTGGAGCGGCAACGGTGAAGCGCAGGATGGCATGGTTGAACTGGCTCGGGTACGGACGGCTCGGCCTCGGCTTCAACTACTAGCCGTGGAAGGCATTGCGGTTGAGATTGCGGTGGACGACGACGTTGGGGTATCGGCTCTGGCGTGATGGAGGAGGGCGGCGGTTGATGGGTGGGATGGGGTGGCGGACGGAGGACGTCGGGGTTTTGCGGCTGGTGGAGAGGTAGTTTTGGCGCCCATGGAGTACAAATGGGGAATCGGACAGGGGGCGGAGGGGGGCTAAGGGAGATCCATGTTTCAGTCTGGGACGCGCTTGTTTTTGGCTTTTTTAAACAGATGGGACGTGCTTGTTTGATTTGGGAAAAGTACAAACTTTACCCCCCCCCCTCTTCAATTTCGGACCTACTGCGGATCGGGGGTAGGATGGTTATCCCAGGTGTCCCAAATAGTGGGCGGGAGCGATTTCGGCCACGCACATGTGTGCTTTGGCAGCCATTGTGTATGAATGTTTTCCGGAGGTGGTTGCGTGGCGTCTAGATGAAGCTACAAACCTACCCCAGTTTATACCTTTGGACATCGGGCCGGTAGGTTTCATGGCTTGGAGTTAGAAAAGTAATTTCCTTCTACTACCAAACATTGGTCTCACGCGGTTTCGGGAGAGTAGAGGCTCTTTTGGCGCTTCGTTCGAAATTTTGAAACATAAGCATTCATGTTTAGAGTAATCTTGAACTTTGAGGATTGACCTAAATAGAAAACATTAAATTTGACCTTGTATGTTTGAAAACCTCATTAAATTATCCGCTTCTTTTTGAAATTTTGACACTTGAAAATCCTATAACTACGATTATTTTGGAATGGAGGAGCTAAATTTGAATCTATTTTGTACACGACTATATATGCTATTATGTACAAAATCAGAGCAAAGATTGGTGCCCCCATAACTTAGGTATGATTTACAAATGCCATGATATCGAATTCAAATAATTGAATGGACTTCATGTTGAATTCGATTTTTTTAAACCACCTTAAGTTGAATTCAAATGTATGCTAGTTCATAGCTAGCTATTTATAATGTACATTGTGTAACTTTCATATGTATAATGTGCTTTACACACACAACATGAACTATACTCACGTTTATATTAGATTGCTAAAGCGATGCATTGTCTGGAGTTCAAAATACTAGCTATGTGGATCAATTATGTCGAATAATAACATAGACATGCTGAAATTCGATAGAATCTAGGTGTTTGATGGATTAATGACCGTTCCTTACGCGAATTGCAAATATCATGATCCCATCCTAATATTTGGATACAATTTATATCTTTAATCAATGTGTACATCAGTCTTTTACGTGTAGTTTCACTCTCCATCGGGGGTCTCTCACACATGCTCACCCACTCTCTCCCGAGGTGTCTTTCTCACAGACATGCTCTTGATATAACCCTCCCTCCCTCTCGTAACCATTTACGACTGTTTTCACTAACCATTATCACAAGCACTCTTCCTCTCACAAGCATACACACGCACAATCCCCATCGACCCTTTATATATACATAGACCTGCCTATGTGTCTCCTATACGCACATTATCTTTAGGCCTGTCTCTCATGCATTGTCTCGCACCTCTCTTCCTAATCGACGAGTATGATTCTAGTAGAGCATTCTGTAGGATGCCCCTTAAAGTTAGGTTGGATGAATAGTAATATCAGAGATAAGGGGTTACCTTAGTCCGATAACCCAGGGTTACAAATCCTAGCTGGCTTTGTCAGTGGACACGGAGTCCTTCACAATTCTGCTATCGTTGTCTTGTACGACAAGTCATCCATGGGTCTCCCTAAATGCATGACGGGCCGACCAATGTGGCACAGGACGAAACTGAACCAAGGGACTCACCTCTGCCCCTAGATCTTGTTATCTTCTCACACCCACACATACCAACACAGACACCACACAAAAAAACTCCTCGTGCCTCTATCCCCTCCCCCCTTGCATATACACACTCAAGGGAATCTCTCGCCGTGACATCATATTAGTCTCTCTCTCTCTCTCTCTAGACCTCTCTCATTTCTCGTGCTATCTCTCCCACGCCCCCTCCCCCCACCGGCCCCTCTATCCATGCCTCTCTCGAATACGTAATACACACACATACCTCTCTAGGCCCTGCCAAATACATCAACTACACATTCACACATGTTACATAACGTACCCCATTGATCTGAAAAGCCCTCTCTTCACGTTTATTTCGCATACAACATTCCTTTTGAATAAAGTGTGGCCAAAAAATTATTGTAGAATTTCTACATATATACAACATTACAAAGTTATATGGAGGAGTATGAACGTTAATTTGCATTGCATGGTGCCCACAATGATATTTATTCCGCACTGTGATTTTTTATATTTTTATACTATATATAAAGTTAGTCATAATAAAGAGAAACGAAGAGCATCTCTCTCCCCATCGCATACACCCCCTCTACGGTCGTTTCACGTACACACACAAACTATCTCTAGGTCCTCTAAAAGTAAGCCCCCAGCACATTCACGCATGTTTCATCTTTCTGTCGCGATATATACAGTGATGATCATTATATTTGGAGAGAAAGCACGATACATGCATTGGACTTCAGAATCGACTCATTACGGTCACCATTTACGTTTTGTGGTTATTATACAGTCACAGGCTCAGCGTACAGGTCTGTATTTGCTCAAGACACGACTAGTTGACCAGTTAAACGCTCCACGTGGTACCTCTAGTCTTCAATCACATTATCTAACTACCATTGGACCGAACTATCGGCTTGTATCTACTCTTCTACACTCTTATAAAAACAGAGTTGGTGATGATGGTGTGCCTGCCATCCTGCAACATAGGCCATCCGATTTATATCTGACGGATAGGAAGGAAACTATGGCAATTTTGCAAAAAGGTACCCACACAACTCTCCACATTTGCAAATAAGGCCTTCCCTCATCCATCCTTTTCTCTCACAAGATAAACTAGTCATACAAATGCATCTTTCCATTCCGAGATATATTGCCATGCAACTTTCCACCGTTACATTTATGACACACTTCATCATTGTCATATTTCCTTGCATGATCATGTAGTTGACATGTATTTGTGGCAAAGCCACCATGCATAATTTATCATACATGTCACTCTTGATTCACTGCCCTTCCCAGTACACCGGCGAAGGCATTCATATAGAATCATATTTTGTTCTAGTATCGAGTTGTAATCATTGAGTTGTAAATAAATAGAAGTGTGATGATCATCATTAATAGAGCATTGTCCCAAATAAAAAAAGAGAAAGGCCAAATAAAAAAGGAAAGGCACAAAAAAGGAGAAAAAGGAGAAATAAAAGAAATAAAAAGGGACAATGCTACTATCGTTTTTCCACACTTGTGCTTCAAAGTAGCACCATGATCTTTATGATAGAGAGTCTCTTGTTTTGTCACTTTCATATACTAGTGGGAATTTTTCATTACAGAACTTGGCTTGTATATTCCAACAATGGGCTTCCTCAAATGCCCTAGGTCTTTATGAGCAAGCAAGTTGGATGCACACCCCCTTAGTTTCTTTTGTTGAGCTTTCATACATTTATAGCTCTACTGCATCCGTTGCATGGCAATCCCTACTCCTTACATTGACATCAATTGATGGGCATCTCCATACCCCGTTGATTATCCGCATCAATGTGAGACTTTCTCCTTTTTGTCTTCTCCACACAACCACCATTATCATATTCTATTCCACCCATAGTGCTATGTCCATGGCTCACACTCATGTATTACGTGGAAGTTGAAAAAAGTTTGAGATTACTAAAGTATGAAACAATTGCTTGGCTTGTCATTGGGGTTGTGCATGATGCAAGCATTTTTGTGTGACGAAAATGAAGCATAGCCAAACTATATGATTTTGTAGGGATAAGCTTTCTTTGGCCATGTTATTTTGAGAAGACATAATTGCTTGGTTAGTATGCTTGAAGTATTATTGTTTTTATGTCAATATTAAACTTTTGTCTTGAATCTTATGGATCTGAATATTCTTTCCACAATAAAGAAGATTACATTGATAAATATGTTAGGTAGCATTCCACATCAAAAATTCTGTTTTTATCATTTACCTACTCGAGGACGAGCAGGAATTAAGCTTGGGGATGCTTGATACGTCTCCAACGTATCTATAATTTTTTATTGTTCCATGATATTATATTATCAACCTTGGATGTTTTATATGCATTTATATGTTATTTTATATGATTTTTGGGACTAACCAATTAACCTAGAGCCTAGTGCCAGTTTTTGCTTTTTCGTTGTTTTTGAGTATCGCAGAAAAGGAAAACCAAACGGAGTCCAATTGACCTGAAATTTCACGGAGATCATTTTTTGACCAGAAGAAGCCCACGGAGTACCGGAGATGGGCCAGAAGAGTGCCGAGGCCACCACGAGGGTGGGGGTGCACGCCCTACCCCCCTGGGCGCGCCCCTACCTCTGGCCGCAGAGTCCCGAGGCCACCACGAGGGTGGGGGTGCACGCCCTACCCCCCTGGGTGCGCCCCCCTACCTCGTGGCCGCCTTGGGGACCCACTTGACTTGTTCCCGACTCCAACACCTTTTATATAACCCCAAAGCTCCAGAAAGAAACCTAGATCAGGAGTTCCGCTGCCACAAGCCTCTGTAGCCACCGAAAACCAATCTAGACCCGTTCCGGCACCCTGCCAGAGGGGGAATCCCTCTCCGGTGGCCATCTTCATCATCCCGACGCTCTCCATAACAAGGAGGGAGTAGTTCACCCTCAGGGCTGAGGGTATGTACCAGTAGCTATGTGTTTGATCTCTCTCTCGTGTTCTTGATTCGGCATGATCTTGATGTATCGCGAGCTTTGCTATATAGTTGGATCTTATGATGTTTCTCCCCCTCTACTCTCTTGTGATGGACTGAGTTTTCCCTTTGAAGTTATCTTATCAGATTGAGTCTTTAAGGATTTGAGAACAATTGATGTATGTCTTGCATGTGCTTATCTATGGTGACAATGGGATATTCACGTGATTTACTTGATGTGTGTTTTGGTGATCAACTTGCGAGTTCTGTGACCTCGTGAACTTATGCATAGGGGTTGGCACACGTTTTCGTCTTGACTCTCCGATAGAAACTTTGGGGCACTCTCTGAAGTTCTTTGTGTTGGTTGAATAGATGAATCTGAGATTGTGTGATGCATATCGTATAATCATACCCAAGGATACTTGAGGTGACATTGGAGTATCTAGGTGACATTAGGGTTTTGGTTGATTTGTGTCTTAAGGTGTTATTCTAGTACGAACTCTAGTATAGGTCAACCGAAAAGAATAGCTTCGTGTAATTTTACTACGGACTCTTGAATAGATCGATCAGAAAGAATAACTTTGAGGTGGTTTCGTACCCTACACTAATCTCTTCGTTTGTTCTCCACTATTAGTGACTTTGGATCGACTCTTTGTTGCGTGTTGAGGGATAGTTATATGATCCAATTATGTTATTATTGTTGAGAGAACTTGCACTAGTGAATGTATGAACCCTAGGCCTTGTTTCAATGCATTGCAATACCGTTTTCGCTCACTTTTATCATTAGTTATCTTGCTGTTTTTATAGTTTCAGATTACAAAAACCTATATCTACCATCCATATTACACTTGTATCACCATCTCTTCGCCGAACTAGTGCACCTATACAATTTACAACTGTATTGGGTGTGTTGGGGACACAAGAGACTCTTTGCTATTTGGTTGCAGGGTTGTTTGAGAGAGACCATCTTCATTCTACGCCTCCTACGGATTGATAAACCTTAGGTCATCCACTTGAGGGATATTTGCTACTGTCCTACAAACCTCTGCACTTGGAGGCCCAACAATGTCTACAAGAAGAAGGTTGTGTGGTAGACATCAAGGCAGACGCGCAAGCCTGGCGCCTCGAGCCTGCGCTCCTGCCATCTCTTCTTCATGGCCTTGTCGGGGGTGTGATGAGCGTGCCAAGGGCTCCTCCTATGGTCATGGGTGGCGGTTCATTGGCTTCATTCTTGGTTCCTTCTTCGAGTAACGAGCCTCAACCCCACCGGGTTCCTGTCGAAGCCCCGACAGCGACCGGGAGGGTGCCAGCCCCCAGCCCCCTGCGGAGAGGGAGAGAGCTGCTTCGGATCCCGTCGGCGGCCCCCGCTATGGAGGACGGAATCGGCCACGCGCTCAAGCTTGCGCACGAATGGAGTGTCGTCCGCCACGAGCTCTTTCGGGAGGCGATGGGTGCGATGAGCCGGATTGGCAGGGAGCTCGCGGATATAGACGCACGCCTCGAGGCCGAGGGTCTTCGGCTGATGGAGGAGTGGCACAAATTAAAGGTGGCCATCAACCTCGGGCACCACCAGCGCGAGCTTGATAACGCGAAGGCCGAGGCGTCTCTTGCGACCTCGCATGAGGCCTGCGCTCGAGCCTTGGAAGAGGCCCGGGAAGCCGATCGCCGCCGCGAGATCGCAGAGAACCGCGCTGGGAGCTCCAGGCCTGGAGCGCCTCCCTGGAGCGGCAAGTGGAGGCGCGCGAGGCCGCCCAGCGTCGATGAAGGGGACGCCTGCCGAGGAGGAAGAGGTCCTGAAGCGTGAGGAAGCGCTGGCGCTGGAAGCCACGGAGCGCAGCCTTAAGCTTGAGCGGTTGGAGACGAGGGAGCGCCAAGTCGCCCAAGCGGAGGATGCTATCGGTGCACGCGAGGCCAGGGCTCAGGAGGAGGTCGACCGCCCGGTGGCCAAGGCTCGGGCGGATCTTGTGGGTAGGTGTAACGCCCTCGATGCGGCTATATCTCCCACGTGTCGAAGCATGACTTAGAGGCATAACCGCATTGAAAGCAATGTCACAAGTGAGGTAATCTTCACACAACCCATGTAATACATAAGGGAAAAGATACATAGTTGGCTTACAATCGCCACTTCACACAATACATGAATAAAGCATTACATCATCCAGATACAAACAAGGTCCGACTACGGAACCAAAATAAAAGAAGACTACCCCAAATGTTACACAGATCCCCGATCGACCACAACTGGGCTCCACTACTGATCGACTAGAACGAAACAACATAAAGGACAAGATCTTCATCGAGCTCCTCCTTGAGCCCGGTTGCGTCACCTGGAATGGCATCATCGGCACCTGCAAGCTGGTTTTGGAAGTATCTGTGAGTCACAGGGACTCAGCAATCTCACACCCTCGCGATCAAGACTATTTAAGCTTATGGGTAAGGTAAAGGTAAGATGTGGAGCTGCAGCAAGCGACTAGCATATATGGTGGCTAACATACGCAAATGAGAGCGAGAAGAGAAAGCGAAGCACGGTCGCGAATCTATGATCAAGAAGTGATCCTAGAACAACCTACGTCAAGCATTACTCCAACACCGTGTTCACTTCCCGGACCCCACCGAGAAGAGACCATCACAGTTACACACACGGTTGATGTATTTTAATTAAGGTCAACTTCAGGTTTTCTACAACCGGACATTAACAAATTCCCATCTGCCCATAACCGCGGGTACAGCTTTGAAAGTTCAAATCCCTGCAGGGGTGTCCCAACTTAGCCCATCAGAAGCTCTCATGGTCAACGAAGGATATTCCTTCTAGCGGGAAGACCCGATCAGGCTCGGAATCCCGGTTACAAGACATTTCGACAATGGTAAAACAAGACCAGCAAAGCCACCCAGATGTTCCGACAAATCCCGATAGGAGCTGCACATATCTCATTCTCAAGGCACACCGGATGGGCAAGACGTCGGGTAAGCCAGCCCAGAGTTGCCCCTGGTAGCCTCGGACATCGCTCACTTGGACCAACACTTAGAGAAGCACTGGCCCAGGGGGGTTAAATAAAGATGACCCTTGAGTCGGCCGACTCAAGGGAAGAAAAAGGCTAGGTGGCAAATGGTAAAACCAATGTTGGGCCTTGCTGGAGGAGTTTTATTCAAGGCGAACTGTCAAGGGGTTCCCATTATCACCCAACCGCGTAAGGAACGCAAAATCCGGGAACATAACACCGATATGACGGAAACTAGGGCGGCAAGAGTGGAACAAAACACTAGGCATAAGGCCGAGCCTTCCACCCTTTACCAAGTATATAGATGCATTAATTAAATAAGAGATATTGTGATATCCCAACAAAATATCCATGTTCCAAGAAGGAACAAACTCCAATCTTCACCTGCAACTAACAACGCTATAAGAGGGGCTGAGCAAAGCGGTAACATATCCAAACAACGGTTTGCTAGGACAAGGTGGGTTAGAGGCTTGGCTTAACAATATGGGAGGCATGATAAGCAAGTGGTAGGTATCGCAGCATAGGCATAGCAAAAGAGCGAGCAACTAGCAAGCAAAGATAGAAGTGATTTCGAGGGTATGGTCATCTTGCCTAAAATCCCCCAAGGAAGAAGAACGATTCCATGAAGAAGACAAACGGACGTAGTCAAACGGGTCCTCACAAACGCGACGCTATCGGAACCAACCCGAAGAAGCAACACCGGAAAGAAGCACACAACATAGTAAACAACCACGACATAAGCATGGCATGATGCACAATCAAGTATGATGCATGCCCGGTTTAATGAAGCATGGCATGGCAAAATGCACAAACAATCCTACAAATTAAGTGGAGTTCAACATGCAACTCCGTTGCATATTGACGAAACACCACAACAAGTTATTTAGTTCGATCTCGTTTATGTACCCAACAATATTAAATGTTGATTAACATGGCAAGGGGTGAAGCACAACAAAACTACCTATCTAGTCAAGGTTAAATGAGGCCGGAAGCAACGAACAAAAATTCCGGTAAATCCCCATATGCATATATTAGGTTTGGAACTGTTCTGCCCTAGACACAATTTTAGAGTTGTTAAACATGCAAAATGATGCCACCATGTTAAACTAGGCATTTTCCACCCCATTTACACATAAAGTTTGTTAAAATCCGAGCTACGGTTATTTAGTTATGAATTAAATCATTTTAACATGGCATAGGAGCAAATTTAAACAAACAACATTTTAAACATTTTAAAAATGGATGGAAATGACATATTATGAAACTACACAAAATTCTAAGCAACTTTCATACATAAATCATTCTAAACCAGTGCATAGATGATGAGTTATTATATGCATGAAACAGGAGGGTTTTTCTGTAAAAACTGTTGACTCTGGAAAAATAGAAAAAACGTTCTATGTAAAAAAACCGGATACGGGCTGGCGCTCACCTAGCTGGGCCAAGCCCAGTTCGGTGGGAGGAGGCCGGGCATGCCGATTGCGGGGCCTTGGAGCATCTGGGCCGGACCAAGGGTGCCAGCGATGCAGGGCGGTTGAGGCACTCGTCCTCCTCGTGCCTGGCGCAGGCGCAGGAGCAAAGACGGGGACGGCGGCACCTGAAGTCAACGATAGGGCAGCGGCGACTCCGGTAGGTGAGGGCGGCGGGGAGGACCGGAGAGGAACGGATCTGGGCGGAAACTTGCCGGATCCAACGAATCCGAGCGACGTCGGAAGCTGAGCGGCGATGAGGAGCTCCGGGCAGCGGTGCCATCCATGGCCAAAGAGAGACAGAGAGCTGTAAGAGAAAGAGGAAGGGAAACGAAGGAAGGGAGGAGAGGGCGACCGGGACGCGACCTGGGCGACGTCGCGAAGCAGGGGTTGCCGGCACCGACTCCGGCGTCTTGCCGTCCTGTGGCGGGGCTGGACGAGGAGAGGACCTCCTACGCGAGGCTCGGGAACCAGGGCGCGGGGCTCTCGGAAGCGGCGGCGGGATCCGGGCTTCGATGGGCTCGGCGGGCCCCACATGGGCCTGGCAGGGCCACGGGAGGTGGGAGGAGGCCAGGGCGACGTGGCATCGTCCCATTGGCTGCGGGTGACCACGCGGTGGCGGCTGGCCACTAGGAGCGCGCCATGTGGCGCCGGCGAGGTGGGGGTGCGGGAAGAGACCAAGGGCAGCGGCGACAAGTGGAGGCCAGGGAGGGGTTCGACGCTGAAATTGAGGGGAGGGGGGCTAGAGGTAGGTGGAGGGCTAGGGATGCCAAAAATGGCATGGAGGGGGTCTATATAAGGCAAGGGGGCTAGGGTTAGGGGGTTTGAGGCCGTTTCAGAGCCGTTCGATCTCGATCAGACGACCCGGAGCGGAGGGGGATTAGACAGGTGGGCTAGTGGGCTGTGCTAGATAGAGATGGGCTGAGAAGAGAGGAGAGAGAGGCCCGGCAATAGTTTTCGGAGACCGAAAACGTCCGACGTTAGACCGATTATAATGTCGCTATAGTTTAATGGTTGGGCTATCAAACGAACTCCGAATGCGATGAAACTTGACAGGCGGTCTATCTACACTATAATAAGACCACATGTCAACTCTCATCCCATTCCGAGAACATTTTCCAGCCACTTATAAAATACTATTTCGGACATGCCTCGGGCGCTGCAAGTGTGTCTGGGCTCAGAACAGACAACGGAGAGAACTCGGAGAACCCGGATGAATGCAAGTTTTAAAAACATGATGATGCAATGCACATGATTACATGATAAGATGCAACACGCAAGCAGATGGCATGGCAACAACAACGAATAACAGGAAGACACCTGGCACATCGGTCTCGGGGCGTCACAATAGGTATGACCTAAAGTTGAAGCTCGTGGAAGCCGAAGCTATGGGCAGGACTAATGCCCTCAGGTCGGGGCTGGCTGAGGTGCAACATCCGAGAAAGCTGCCGTAGCCGCCCTGACCTCAGTGCAAGCTGAGTTGGCTTCCGCTCGTGTCGAGCTGCTTTCCCTTCAGTAGCGGGTCGCCAGCGCCGAGTCCTCCGCGTAGTAGAGCAAGGAGGAAGCGCTATGGTGGCAGACGCTGGAGAACAGGCACGCCCCATGCTCCAAAGCCTCGGGATCAGAGCCAGCGCGGTGCTGGGCGCCATCTGCGACGAAGATGCACCTCATCCCCACTTGAACGACTACGCCAGTCACCTCCTTTTCTTCACCGACGTGGTGACACGCCTGGAGAATCGACCCGAGAGGGCTCGCGTGCTTGTTGAGGAGAGGGGCCGTGGCCTCCTCAAGCGCGCGTTCTCCTGTGTCTTCAGCCACCTCTAGAACATCTCCCCAACTTCGACTTCGACGCCGCCATTGCCCCTGTGCCCGAGGCCATCTGGGGTGACCTGGCGCGCTGGGTAGAGGACAATGTGGATGCTCTAGTTAGGGCCTTCACCTCCGAGGATGACGCGGTGGTGGTCGCCGCGGATGAAGGCGATGCGGGCGACGTCGGCAATGGTGACGATGATGGCGGTGACGAGGATGGTGATGCCAGTGCTACCTCTTGAGCACTGCGTTGGATTTCCCCGAAGAGGAGAGGATGATGCAGCAAAGTAGCGTAAGTATTTCCCTCAGTTTTTGAGAACCAAGGTATCAATCCAGTAGGAGGCTACGCGCGAGTCCCTCGTACCTACACAAAAACAATAGCTCAACGCAACCAACGCGCTTAGGGGTTGTCAATCCCTTCACGGTCACTTACGAAAGTGAGATCTGATAGAGATGATAAATAATATTTTTGGTATTTTTGGTATAGAGATGCAAAGTAAAAGCAAAGCAATAATAAAGTGATGGAGATTGATATGATGAGAAAGAGACCCGGGGGCCATAGGTTTCACTAGTGGCTTCTCTCAAGAGCATAAGTATTCTACGGTGGGTGAACAAATTACTGTTGAGCAATTGACAAAATTGAGCATAGTTATGAGAATATCTAGGTATGATCATGTATATAGGCATCACGTCCGAGACAAGTAGACCGACTCCTGCCTGCATCTACTACTATTACTCCACTCATCGACCGCTATCCAGCATGCATCTAGAGTATTGAGTTAAAAACAGAGTAACACCTTAGGCAAGATGACATGATGTAGAGGGATAGTTTCATGCAATATGATAAAAAAACCATCTTGTTATCCTCGATGGCAACGATACAATACGTGCCTTGCTGCCCCTTCTGTCACTGGGAAAGGTGTAACACCCCGGATGTAACTTCCCAATTTGTACTCCAACTCTTGTCGTTTCCGGCGTTAAGTTATATTTATTTTCTCGGGTTCGGGTCTTTGTCTCTGTGTGTGTTGTCTTTGTCATGCATCTCATATCATGTCATCATGTGCATTGCATTTGCATACGTGTTCGTCTCATGCATTCGAGCATTTTCCCCGTTGTCCGTTTTGCATTCCGGCGCTTCGTTCTCCTCTGGTGGTCATTTCTAGCTCTCTTTCGTGTGTGGGGATTAAACATTTCCGGATTGGACCGAGACTTGCCATGCGGCCTTGGTTTACTACCGGTAGACCGCCTGTCAAGTTTCGTACCATTTGGACTTCGTTTGGTACCCCAACGGTTAACCGAGGGACCGAAAAGGCCTCGTGTGTGTTGCAGCCCAATACCCCTCCAATTTGGCCCAAAACCCACCAAACTCTGCTCCATGTCCTAGAGCGTTCGATCACGATCGCGTGGCCGAAAACCGCACCTCATTTGGACTCTCCTAGCTCCACTTATGCCTATAAATAGACCCCCCCCCCGTTTTCGGATCTTCTCCTCCCACGAAACCCTAAAAATCCCCTCGCGCCCGCGGCCGGAGCTCGCCGTCCGCCGCCGCCCCCTCGCCCTATCTCGTCGCGCCACGTGGCACTCGCCACCTCGCCGCCGCCGCGGCCCGGGAGGCCCAGATCGGGCCCCCGTGAGCCCGAGCCGCCCCCGCGCCTCCCCGCCTCGATCGCCGCCGCCTCCCTCGGCTCCGGTGGGCGCCGCCGCCGCGGGCCGCCGCCGCCGCCGCCGCGGGCCGCCGCCGCCGCCGCCGCGGGCCACCACGCCGCTGCCCGCGCCTCCTCTCGCCGCCCGAGGACGCCGCCGCCCCGCCGACCACCGCGGCACCCTCGCCGCCCGAGCCGGCCTCCCTCCTCTCCGGCGAGACCCCGGCCGCCGGCCATGACCTCCTCGGCTCCGGCCGTAAACAGTGCAGCGCCGCGCCTCGGATTGCGTGCGCGAGATCCAGATCTGGAAACCTAGGTCATTTTTTTCTCAAAGTCCCAGGATTTTCAGTCCATATGCTCATGTTCGCGGCTCCGTAACTCTGCATCCGTAGCTCCGATTCATGCATATAGCATATCAAAATGTTCATCTCAGAGAGTACATAATTTCATTCCATTCCATCATTTTCATTTGAGCTCATATTGATGCCCGAAATGCTGTTAGAAGGAGGCTTCGTGAGTTAATTGTCAGATCTCCTAGTTCATCTTAGACTTTTGTCATTTTTGCCATGATTGTTGTGTGCATGATATGCCTGTGAGTCCTTCATATGTTTTGTTAATCATCTTGTTATCTTTCCAGAGGTGCAACCCATCCATTTTTAGGATGCGTGTGGTGACTTGTACAAGTTTGCAAATTGAGGCACCCGGTAAATCTGTTTTCAGGGACTTAGTAGTTTTCACTAAGTCTGGGATTATTTAGTTCATGATGCCATATGTTCGTGTTGTTTCCTAGTGATCCGGGCCTCTTTTGAGGATGATAAGTAAAGGAGTTTTGGTAATCTTGTAGTGCTCTATCCATCCATGTCTTTGTTTGCAATTTTGGTGCACCCTAGCTTGAGTCAATCAAGCTCTACTTTTGCTTCGTGGTGAATCTGGGCAGATTGTCAACTTGTTTGCGATTTTGCCGATGCTATTATAGTGGATCCGTGCATGCTATGCCTTTGTTCTTGCCATGTCTAGCTAGCATTTTGTGCCTTCTTAATGTATGTATGCTTGTCTTGCCATTACTTGCACCGTGGTGAGTGCATCGAGCTCGTTTACATGCCTTCGTGAGTTATGTTTCAGCATGTCCCAGTTTTCACTAAGTCTGAAAACTGATTATGTTTTTTGCTATATTCGTGTGCTTGTTAGTATATTTTGTGATCCCTTTTGGCTCAAGGTCACTAAGGGACTTTTGTTAAGATTGTTGAGTAGCTCCATGCCATGTCTTTCTTTGTCATGTTCAGGTCCTGTAGCATGTTGTTTTGTTGCTCCGAAGAGGGCTATATGATCTGAAATTCCACACAAGTGTTAATTTCACTAAGTCTGAGATCTGTTTTCCGTTTGCGCTTTTGCCATGCTTGTTTGAAGCTGTTAATGGATGATTTGGCCGTAGCTCAGTGCTAGACTTTTGTTAAGCATCTTGTGTGCATCCCTGCCATGTATTTTGTTGTCATGTTTGGGTGCTGTAACATGTTCATTTCATTGCATTTAGATGCCTACTTGCTGTAAATCGCAGACCGGTGTCAATTTTGAATCGCTTGCCATTTCCAAACCGTAACTCCGATTCTGGCGTTCTTTATATCGTTTTCAAGCGATTTCATCCCATCTTTCCAGTGGCACACTTGGATTTCCAAGTTGAGGCCAAGTTCATGCATTTCTTGTCATATCTTGCATTTTGCATCCCGCATCGCATCCCGCATAGCATATCATCATTGCATCATATCGCTTGATCCTTGCACGTGGTTGATTGTATCCTTGTTGCTTGTTTGTCTTGTTTGGGTAGAGCCGGGAGACGAGTTCGCTAATGAGGAGCCCGTTGAGTTTGCTTTTGAGGATCCAGTCAACTCTGACAACTGTGCAGGCAAGATGATCATACCCTCGAAATCACTACTATCTTTGCTATGCTAGTTTGCTCGCTCTTTTGCTATGCCATTGCTACGATGCCTACCACTTGCTTGAAAGCCTCCCAAATTGCCATGTCAAACCTCTAACTCACCATTGTCCTAGCAAACCGTTGATTGGCTATGTTACCGCTTTGCTCAGCCCCTCTTATAGCGTTGCTAGTTGCAGGTGAAGATTGGAGGCCGTTCCTTGTTGGAACATCTTTTATTTACTTGTTGGGATATCATTATATTGCTATGTTATCTTAATGCATCTATATACTTGGTAAAGGGTGGAAGGCTCGGCCTCTCGCCTAGTGTTTTGTTCCACTCTTGCCGCCCTAGTTTCCGTCATATCGGTGTTATGTTCCCGGATTTTGCGTTCCTTACGCGGTTGGGTTATAATGGGAACCCCTTGATATTTCGCCTTGATTAAAGCTTTTCCAGCAATGCCCAACCTTGGTTTTACCATTTGCCACCTAGTCTTTTTCTTTCCCTTGGGTTCTGCAGACTCAAGGGTCATCTCATTTTAACCCCCCCGGGCCAGTGCTCCTCTGAGTGTTGGTCCACCTGTCAGCTGCCGGTGGCCACCAGGGGCAACTCTGGGCTGGCCTACCCGTACCTAAGACAATCTGAGTGTGCCCTGAGAAAGAGATATGTGCAGCTCCTATCGGGATTTGTCGGCACATTCGGGCGGTGTTGCTGGTCTTGTTTTAACCTGTCGAAGTGTCTTGAATTACCGAGATACCGAGTCTGATCGGAATGTCTTGGGAGGAGGTCTATTCCTTCATTGACCATGAGAGCTTGTCATGGGCTAAGTTGGGACTCCCCTGCAGGGATTAAACTTTCGAAAGCCGTGCCCACGGTTATGGGCAGATGGGAATTTGTTAATGTACGGTTGTAGATAACTTGAACCTTAACTTAATTAAAATGAATCAACTGAGTGTGTTACCGTGATGGCCTCTTCTCGGCGGAGTCCGGGAAGTGGACACGGTGTTGGAGTAATGTTTGCGCAGGTTGTTCTCTAGCTTCTCGCTCGTGCTTTGCCTCCTCTTCTCGCTCTCTTTTGCGAATAAGTTAGCCACCAAACTTGCTAGTCGCTTGCTGCAGCTCCACTCATATTTTACCTTGCCTTACCTAAAAGCTCAAATAGTCTTGATCGCGAGGGTGCGAGATTGTTGAGTCCCTGTGGCTCACAGATTACTATTACACCAGATGCAGGGCCTCATGATTCCGCTCCAGGAGACGCGTATGAGCTCAAGTGGGAGTTCGACGAAGACTCTCAATGATACTATGTTTCCTTTCCCGATGATCAGTAGTGGTGCCTAGTTGGGGGTGATTGGGACCGTGTCGCATGTTGGGTTCTCTTTTATTTTGGCTCCGTAGTCGGGCCATGAGTGTTTTGGTTGATGTAATGTTATTTATGTACTTGTTTGACGTGGCGAGTGTAAGCCAACTATGATATCTCTCTTTTATTACCATATTACATGGGATGTTGTGAAGATTGCCTAACTTGCGACATATGCCTTCAATGCGATTATGTCTCTAAGTCGTGCCTCGACACGTGGGAGCTATAGTCGCATCGAGGGTGTTACAAGTTGGTAATCAGAGCCTTCCCCGACCTTAGGAGCCCCATTGCTTGATCGTTTTTAGCGGCCGAGTTGTGTCTAGAAAAATGTTTTGAGTCAATTAGGAATTATATATCGGAGAGATTAGGAATTCTTTTTACTTCCCAGTCTCCTCATCGCTCTGGTAAGGCATCCTGACGTAGAGTTTTGACTCTTCTCTTCTCAAATTTCACTAAAAAAATTTAGGATCACGCGAGTATCTTGGAATCGTTCCGATGGCTTTATGATGAGAACATTGTCTTGGTGCCTCCTGTCAGGGGTTTAGTGGAAGTGTCCCGGGGAGTTGAGCTCTGAGGTGTTGTCATCATAATTTTATCGTTGCAATTCTGGAATACTTGAGATATGTTCGCCGACATCGAAAATCTCTTTTATGCAGTTCGTTGGTGAGATAACCTCGACGCCACCCAGTACTGGGGCGGGAGTTCGGGAGTATCGCCATAACTTGTATAAGGGATGCTTTTCGAAGGTTGAGGTAGATGGTTTCCGAAGATTTCTTGGTTATGTGTTGAAGGATGGATACAGCTGGATGTAGGATTTGCTAGTTTGGGTGAGATATTATGCTTCCCCTGTATCCCCAACACCTGATTGCATAACCAGAAAGGTTCGAAAGTTTCATAGGTGGGAATTCTAGTAGCTCTAGTTTTTCTTCCACGGATATTGGTTTGAGATTGGGATTTCTTACCGATTATTCGTTCTTGATCCGTACCTTGTTGGTTTATTTCTCTACCTTAATTCTACGTGGCTTCTCAATTTATGGATATGTGACCACTTTAAGAGGAATGCATTCGTTCATTTTGTTCGGATGTGAAGACTATGTGTTGCAATTTTCATTCCGTTGGATTCAGCTTCAATATTTGTCTATCAATGTGCTAATGGTGGTCAACCTCTTCAGGATGGCTCCTCCAACACGCACGACTCCGAATCCTGATCCGCCACCACCTCCACCTCCTCCGGAGGCATGGCAAGCTGTGATGGCCGCAACCAATGCAAACACACAGCTGATCATGCAAATTCCTCAAGAGCGCAATCAAGGCAGTCAAGGGAATCAAGGCAGCAATCAGAGTCACTTTGCTACACTCAACCAGTTCCTTGCTAACGGGCCAAAGACTTTTAGCAATTGTGTTGAGGCAACCGATGTTGGCGATTGGCTTGTGGATCTGTGTAAGCATTTCGAGTGCAGTAACGTCAGGCCTGAGGACTTTGTTAAGTTCGCTTCCTTCCAACTCAAAGATCAAGCTGCGGAATGGTTCCAGCAGTACAAGGATTCCAGAGGTGGACGTGTTATCACTTGGGATGATTTCCGTCGAGATTTCCGAGCTCATCATATTCCGCAGAGCGTGGTTGAAAGCAAGCGTGAGGAATTCCGCAATCTGAAGCAAGGCTCTTTGTCTGTCTATGACTACAACAAGTTGTTCCAGAAGCTTGCCCGCTTTGCCAAGCAGGACGTCCCTGATGAGAAGAGCATGATATATCAGTTCAGGGGTGGTCTCAGAGAAGAAATTCAGCTCGCTCTTGTCCTCTTCGAGCCCTTGAGATACGATGAGTTCTACAACATGGCACTGAAGCAAGAGGCTGCTCAGTTGACGTGTGATGCTTCCAGGAAGCGAGTCAGAGATGTTACTCCTTCTTCCTCTACTCAAGTGGCCAAGCAGCAGAAGTTTTGGCTTCCTCCTCCTCTGTTCCGTCAGCCGTATCAGCAGAAGAGCAAAGGTGGCAGTGGTTCTTCCCACCCACCCAACCCTGGCTTTCATAACAAGACTTCGTCTCAAGCTCCAAGATCGAGTGCTCCGTATCACCGTCCGCTTTCAGAGGTCACGCGCAACAAGTGCCAACAAAAGGGTCACTATGCCAACAAGTGTCTCAACCAGAGGCGTCTTCCTCCTCCTCCTCCTCCTGTCAGATCGGCAAGTACAGCTGTGGCCAAGCATAACCCCAAGTCCGCCAAGGTCAACTTGCTGAATGCAGCTCAGGCAGAGGAATCACCAGATGTGATCATGGGTAACCTTCATGTTAATGATATTCTAGCTAAAGTTCTTTTTGACACGGGTGCATCGCATTGTTTCATCTCGAGACCATTTTCATCTAAGCAAGGTTTGCCTTTGCAAATTTTGCCTAGTCCTTTAGCAGTTGTCTCTCCCGGTAAGAGCATGCAGGCTAACTCCATCGTTCCAGATGTTTCTATCACTTTGGGTGACTACAAGTTTCTATCTTCTCCAACGGTTCTCGGTGACTCGGATATTGATCTTATTCTCGGAATGGATTGGCTTTCTAAGCACAATGCTCAGCTTGATTGTGCAGCCAGGCAGATTCAATTGACTCATTTGTCTGAGGATGTAATTGTCTTTGCCGCTCGTGATGATCCTATCCGTCTGTTTTCTCTCAATGAGAAGGGTGAATTGGATGCCATCTCTCAAATTCCAGTCGTTTGCGAATATCAAGACGTCTTTCCAGAAGAGCTTCCAGGAATGCCTCCGCACCGGCCAGTTGAATTCGTTATTGATCTTGAGCCTGGCACGGAACCTGTGTGCAAATGTCCTTACAAGCTCAGACCTGAAGAGTTGAAGGAGCTGAAGAAGCAACTCAATGAGCAAGAAAGAATGGGTCTCATCCAGCCTAGTTCTTCTCCGTGGGGTTGTGGTGTTCTTTTTGTGAAGAAGAAGGATGGAACGGACCGACTTTGTGTTGATTACCGTCCAGTGAACAAGAAGACCATCAAGAACAAATACCCACTTCCCAACATCAATGAGCTGTTCGAACAACTCAAAGGTGCCCAAGTATTCTCCAAGCTTGATCCCCGTATGGGTTATCACCAGATTCGCATTCGTGAAGAAGATATTCCCAAGACAGCATTCAGAACAAGCTTTGGTTCATATGAATACACTGTCATGTCTTTTGGCCTTGCCAACGCTCCTCTGACGTTCTCTCGCATGATGAACTTCATCTTCAATGCCTACACCAATGACTTCATTTTGGTCTATCTCAACGACATTCTAGTTTTCTCGAAGAACAAGGAAGATCATGCCAAGCATTTGTTGGTTCTCGATAAGCTCAGGGAACATCAGTTCTACGCCAAGTTCTCCAAGTGTGAATTTTGGCTCGATGAGGTTCTTTATCTTGGTCATATCATCTCTGCCAAGGGCATTGCCGTGAATCCTGAGAAGGTGTCTGCAATTGTGAATTGGGAACCTCCTCAGAACGTGAAGCAACTCCGCAGTTTTCTCGGTCTCGCAAGCTATTGCCGAAGATTCGTTGAAAACTTTTCCAAGATCGCGAAGCCTCTCTCAAATCTTCTCCAGAAGCACGTCAAGTACGTTTGGTCTCCGGAGTGTGATATTGCTTTCAACACTTTGAAAGAGAAATTGATCACTGCTCCAGTTCTGACTCCGCCTAACGAATCCAAGCCGTACGAGGTCTTTTGTGATGCCTCTCTGCAAGGTCTTGGCGCAGTATTGATGCAAGAGAAGAAAGTTGTTGCTTATACAGCTTGCCAGTTGAAGCCTAATGATAAGAACTACCCCACTCATGATCTCGAGTTGGCGGCAGTTGTGCATGCTCTTTTGACTTGGAGACATCTTCTTTTGGGAAGAAAAGTGGACATTTTCACTAATCACAAGAGTCTCAAGTACATCTTCACTCAGCCTAATCTCAACCTCAGGCAAACTCGTTGGGTCGAAATGATTCAAGAGTATAATCCGAGTATCGAGTATACTCCAGGCAAGGCCAATGTGTTTGCTGACGCTTTGAGCAGAAAGGCTTACTGCAACAGTCTGATTCTCAAGCCTTATCAACCCGAGCTTTGTGAAGCTTTCCGCAAACTTAATCTGCAAGTTGTTCCTCAAGGTTTCCTCGCCAACCTTCAAGTCTCTCCTACCTTAGAAGACCAGATTCGCCAAGCCCAGCTTCTTGATGTTGTTGGGGAACGTTGCAGAAAATAAAAAATTTCCTACGGTTTCACCAAGATCCATCTATGAGTTCATCTAGCAACGAGTGATTAGATGCATCTACATACCTTGTAGATCGCGAGCGGAAGCGTTCAAAGAACGGGGATGATGTAGTCGAAGGCGACGTGATCCAAATCACCGGAGATCCTAGCACCGAATGGACGGTGCCTCCGCGTTCAACACACGTACGGAACGGATGACGTCTCCTCCTTTCTTGATCCAGCAAGGGGGAGGAGAGGTTGAGGGAGATGGCACCAGCAGCAGCACGACGGCGTGGTGTTGATGGAGCTGCAGTACTCCGGCAGGGCTACGCCAAGCACTATGGAGGAGGAGGAGGTGTTGGAGAGGGAGAAGGAGGCAACCAAAGGCCAAGGTATGAAGTCCCTCCTTTCCCCCACTATATATAGGAGGGCCAAGGGGGGGTGGCCGGCCCTAGGAGATCCAATCTCCTAGGGGTGCGGCGGCCAAGGGGGGTTTCCCTCCCCCCCAAGGCACCTAGGAGGTGCCTTCCCCTCCTAGGACTCTTTCCCCTTCAAACCCTAGGCGCATGGGCCTATGTGGGGCTGGTGCCCTTGGCCCATGTAGGACAAGGCGCACCCCCTACAGCCCATGTGGCCCCCCGGGACAGGTGGACCCACCTGGTGGACCCCCGGGACCCTTCCGGTGGTCCCGGTACAATACCGATAACCCCGAAACTTGTCCCGATGCCCGAAACAGGACTTCCCATATATAAATCTTTACCTCCGGACCATTCCGGAACTCCTCGTGACGTCCGGGATCTCATCCAGGACTCCGAACAACATTCAGGTTACTGCATATACATATCCCTACAACCCTAGCGTCACTGAACCTTAAGTGTGTAGACCCTACGGGTTCGGGAGACATGTAGACATGACCGAGATCGCTCTCCGGTCAATAACCAACAGCGGGATCTGGATACCCATGTTGGCTCCCACATGCTCCACGATGATCTCATCGGATGAACCACGATGTCGAGGATTTAATCAACCCCGTATGCAATTCCCTTTGTCAATCGATATGTTACTTGCCCGAGATCCGATCGTCGGTATCCCAATACCTCGTTCAATCTCGTTACCGGCAAGTCACTTTACTCGTACCGTAATGCATGATCCCGTGACCAGACACTTGGTCACTTTGAGCTCATTATGATGATGCATTACCAAGTGGGCCTAGTGATATCTCTCCGTCATACGGAGTGACAAATCCCAGTCTCGATCCGCATAAAACAATAGATACTTTCAGAGATACCTGTAGTGCACCTTTATAGTCACCCAGTTACGTTGTGACGTTTGATACACCCAAAGCACTCCTACAGTATCCAGGAGTTACACGCTCTCATGGTCAAAGGAAGAGATACTTGACATTAGAAAAGCTCTAGCAAACGAACTACACGATCTCACGCTATGCTTAGGATTGGGTCTTGTCCATCACATCATTATCCTAATGATGTGATCCCGTTATCAATGACATCCAATGTCCATAGCCAGGAAACCATGACTATCTATTGATCAACGAGCTAGTCAACTAGAGGCTTACTAGGGACATGTTGGTGTCTGTTATTCACACATGTATTACGATTTCCGGATAATACAATTATAGCATGAATAAATACAACTATCATGAACAAAGAAATATAATAATAATGCTTTTATTATTGCCTCTAGGGCATATTTCCAACAGTCTCCCACTTGCACTAGAGTCAATAATCTAGTTACATTGTGATGAATCGAACACCCATGGAATTCTGGTGTTGATCATGTTTTGCTCTAGGGAGAGGTTTAGTCAACGGATCCGCTACATTCAGGTCCGTATGTACTTTACAAATCTCTATGTCTCCATCTTGAACATTTTCACGAATGGAGTTGACGCGTCGCTTGATGTGCCTTGTCTTCTTGTGAAACCTGGGCTCCTTGGCAAGTGCAATAGCTCCAGTGTTGTCACAGAAGAGCTTGATCGGCCCCGACGCATTGGGTATGACTCCTAGGTCGGTGATGAATTCCTTCATCCAAATTGCTTCATGTGCTGCCTCCGAGGCTGCCATGTACTCCGCTTCACATGTAGATCCCGCCACGACGCTCTGCTTGCAACTGCACCAGCTTACTGCCCCACCATTCAAAATATACACGTATCCGGTTTGTGACTTAGAGTCATCCAGATCTGTGTCAAAGCTAGCGTCGACATAACCCTTTACGACGAGCTCTTCGTCACCTCCATAAACGAGAAACATTTCCTTAGTCCTTTTCAGGTACTTCAGGATATTCTTGACCGCTGTCCAGTGTTCCTTGCCAGGATTACTTTGGTACCTTCCTACCAAACTTACGGCAAGGTTTACATCAGGTCTGGTACACAGCATGGCATACATAATAGAACCTATGGCTGAGGCATAGGGGATGACACTCATCTCTTCTATATCTTCTGCTGTGGTCAGACATTGAGCTGAGCTCAATTTCACACCTTGCAAAACAGGCAAGAACCCTTTCTTGGACTGATCCATTTTGAACTTCTTCAAAATCTTATCAAGATATGTGCTTTGTGAAAGACCTATGAGGCGTCTCGATCTATCCCTATAGATCTTGATGCCTAATATATAAGCAGCTTCTCCAAGGTCCTTCATTGAAAAACTCTTATTCAAGTAGGCCTTAATGCTGTCCAAAAGTTCTATATCATTTCCCATCAAAAGTATGTCATCTACATATAGTATGAGAAATGCTATAGAGCTCCCACTCACTTTCTTGTAAACACAGGCTTCTCCATAAGTCTGTGTAAACCCAAACGCTTTGATCATCTCATCAAAACGAATGTTCCAACTCCGAGATGCTTGCACCAGCCCATAAATCGAGTGTTGGAGCCTGCACACCTTGTCAGCATTTTTAGGATCGACAAAACCTTTCGGCTGCATCATATACAATTCTTCCTTAAGGAAACCATTAAGGAATGCCGTTTTGACGTCCATTTGCCAAATTTCATAATCATAAAATGCGGCAATTGCTAACATGATTCGGACGGACTTCAGCTTCGCTACCGGTGAGAAAGTCTCATCGTAGTCAACCCCTTGAACTTGTCGATAACCCTTAGCGACAAGCCGAGCTTTATAGATGGTCACATTACCATCCGCGTCTGTCTTCTTCTTAAAGATCCATTTATTTTCTATGGCTCGCCGTTCTACGGGCAAGTCAGTCAAAGTCCATACTTTGTTTTTATACATGGATCCTATCTCGGATTTCATGGCTTCTAGCCATTTGTCGGAATCCGGGCCCGCCATCACTTCTTCATAGTTCGAAGGTTCACTGTTGTCTAACAACATGATTTCCAAGACAGGGTTGCCGTACCACTCTGGTGTGGAACGTGTCCTTGTGGACCTTCGAATTTCAGTAGGAGCTTGATCAGAAGTATCTTGATCATTATCATTAACTTCCTCTCTAGCCGGTGCAGGCACCTCAGGAACATTTTCTTGAGTTGCGCCATTTTCCGGTTCAGGAGGTAATACTTCATCAAGCTCTACTTTCCTCCCACTTACTTCTTTCGAGAGAAACTCTTTCTCCAGGAAGGACCCATTCTTGGCAACAAAGATCTTGCCTTCGGATCTGAGGTAGAAGATATACCCAACAGTTTCTTTAGGGTATCCTATGAAGACGCATTTTTCCGATTTGGGTTCGAGCTTTTCAGGTTGAAGTTTCCTGACATAAGCATCGCATCCCCAAACTTTTAGAAACGACAGCTTAGGTTTCTTCCCAAACCACAATTCATACGGTGTCGTCTCAACGGATTTCGACGGTGACCTATTTAAAGTGAATGCGGCAGTCTCTAAAGCATAGCCCCAAAAAGATAGTGGTAAATCGGCAAGAGACATCATAGATCGTACCATATCTAATAGAGTGCGATTACGATGTTCGGACACACCATTACGCTGAGGTGTTCCAGGCGGCGTGAGTTGTGAAACTATTCCACATTTTCTTAAGTGTGTACCAAACTCGTGACTCAAATATTCTCCTCCACGATCTGATCGTAGAAACTTGATTTTCCTGTCACGTTGATTTTCAACCTCACTCTGAAATTCCTTGAACTTTTCAAAGGTTTCAGACTTGTGTTTCATTAAGTAGACATACCCATATCTACTCAAGTCATCAGTGAGGGTGAGAACATAACGATAGCCACCGCGAGCCTCAACACTCATTGGACCGCACACATCAGTATGTATGATTTCCAATAAGTTGGTTGCTCGCTCCATTGTTCCTGAGAACGGAGTCTTGGTCATTTTTCCCATGAGGCATGGTTCGCACGTGTCAAATGATTCATAATCAAGAGACTCTAAAAGTCCATCTGCATGGAGCATCTTCATGCGTTTGACACCTATGTGACCAAGGCGGCAGTGCCACAAGTATGTGGGACTATCGTTATCAACTTTACATCTTTTGGTACTCACACTATTAATATGTGTAGCATTACGCTCGAGATTCATAACGAATAAACCATTCACCATCGGAGCATGACCATAAAACATATCTCTCATATAAATAGAACAACCATTATTCTCGGATTTAAATGAGTAGCCATCTCGAATTAAACGAGATCCTGATACAATGTTCATGCTCAAACTTGGCACCAAATAACAATTATTGAGGTTCAAAACTAATCCCGTAGGTAAATGTAGAGGTAGCGTGCCGACGGCGATCACATCGACCTTGGAACCATTCCCGACGCGCATCGTCACCTCGTCCCTCTCCAGTTTTCGTTTATTCCGCGGCTCCTGCGGTGAGTTACAAATATGAGCAACGGCACCGGTATCAAATACCCAGGAGTTACTACGATTACTGGTAAGGTACACATCAATTACATGTATATCAAATATACCTTTGGTTTTGCCGGCCTTCTTGTCCGCTAAGTATTTGGGACAGTTCCGCTTCCAGTGACCACTTTCCTTGCAATAAAAGCACTCAGTCTCGGGCTTGGGTCCATTCTTTGGCTTCTTCCCGGCAGCTTGCTTGCTGGGCGCGGCAACTACCTTGCCGTCCTTCTTGAAGTTCTTTTTACCCTTGCCCTTCTTGAACTTAGTGGTTTTATTGACCATCAACACTTGATGTTCCTTCTTGACTTCTACCTCTGCTGATTTCAGCATAGCAAATACTTTAGGAATGGTCTTTTCCATCCCCTGCATATTGAAGTTCATCACAAAGCTCTTGTAGCTCGGTGGAAGCGACTGGAGGATTCTGTCAATGACCGCATCATCCGGGAGATTAACTCCCAGCTGAGTCAAGCGGTTATGTAACCCAGACATAGTGAGTATGTGCTCACTGACAGAACTATTTTCTTCCATCTTACAGCTGAAGAATTTGTCGGAGACTTCATATCTCTCGACCCGGGCATGAGCTTGAAAAACCATTTTCAGCTCTTCGAACATCTCATATGCTCCATGTCTCTCAAAATGCTTTTGGAGCCCCGGCTCTAAGCTGTAAAGCATGCCGCACTGAACGAGGGAGTAGTCATCGGAACGTGCCTGCCAAGCGTTCATAACGTCTTGTTCTGCAGGGAGAACAGGTGCGTCACCCAGCGGTGCTTGTAGGACATAATCTTTCTTGGCGGCTATGAGGATGATCATCAGGTTCCGGACCCAGTCCGTATAGTTGCTGCCATCGTCTTTCAGCTTGGTTTTCTCTAGGAACGCGTTGAAGTTGAGGACTACGTTGGCCATTTGATCTACAAGACATATTGTAAAATATTTAGACTAAGTTCTTGATAATTAAGTTCATCTAATCAAATTATAATGAACTCCCACTCAGATTTGACATCCCTTTGGTCATCTAAGTGTTACACGATCCAAGTCGACTAGGCCATGTCCGATCATCACGTGAGACGAACTAGTCATCGTCGGTGAACATTCTCATGTTGATCGTATCTTCCATACGACTCGTGTTCGACCTTTCGGTCTCCGTGTTTCGAGGCCATGTCTGTACATGCTAGGCTCGTCAAGTTAACCCTAAGTGTTTTCGCTGTGTAAAACTGTCTTCCACCCGTTGTATGTGAACGTAAGAATCTATCACACCCAATCATCACGTGGTGCTTCGAAACGACAAACTGTAGCAACGGTGCACAGTTAGGGGAGAACACTTCTTGAAATTGTTGTAAGGGATCATCTTATTTACTACCGTCGTCCTAAGTAAACAAGATGCATAAAACATAATAAACATCACATGCAATTATATAAAGTAGTGACATGATATGGCCAATATCATATAGCTCCTTTGATCTTCATCTTCGGGGCTCCATGATCATCTTGTCACCGGCATGACACCATGATCTCCATCATCATGATCTCCATCATCGTGTCTTCATGAAGTTGTCACGCCAACGACTACTTCTACTTCTATGACTAACGCGTTTAGTAATAAAGTAAAGTAGTTTACATGGCATTCTTCAATGACACGCAGGTCATACAAAAATAAAGACAACTCCTATGGCTCCTGCCGGTTGTCATACTCATCGACATGCAAGTCGTGATTCCTATTACAATAGCATGAACATCTCATACATGACATATAGATCATTCATCATTCATCACAACTTTGGCCATATCATATCACAAAGCACTTGCTGCAAAAACAAGTTAGACGTTCTCTAATTGTTGTTGCAAGTTTTACGTGTCTAAAGTAGGGTTCTAGCAAGAACGTTTTCTTACCTACGTGAAACCACAACGTGATTTGTCAACTTCTATTTACCCTTCATAAGGACCCTTTTCATCGAATCCGCTTCAACTAAAGTAGGAGAGACAGACACCCGCCAGCCACCTTATGCAACTAGTGCATGTTAGTCGGTGGAACCGGTCTCACGTAAGCGTACGTGTAAGGTTGGTCCAGGCCGCTTCATCCCACAATACTGCTGAAGCGAGATAAGACTAGTAGCGGCAAGAAAGTTGACAAATCTACGCCCACAACAAATTGTGTTCTACTCGTGCAAGAAGAACTACGCATAGACCTAGCTCATGATGCCACTGTTGGGGAACGTTGCAGAAAATAAAAATTTTCCTACGGTTTCACCAAGATCCATCTATGAGTTCATCTAGCAACGAGTGATTAGATGCATCTACATACCTTGTAGATCGCGAGCGGAAGCGTTCAAAGAACGGGGATGGTGTAGTCGAACACGACGTGATCCAAATCACCGGAGATCCTAGCACCGAACGGACGGTGCCTCCGCGTTCAACACACGTACGGAACGAATGACATCTCCTCCTTTCTTGATCCAGCAAGGGGGGAGGAGAGGTTGAGGGAGATGGCACCAGCAGCAGCACGACGGTGTGGTGTTGATGGAGCTGCAGTACTCCGGCAGGGCTACGCCAAGCACTATGGAGGAGGAGGTGTTGGAGAGGGAGAAGGAGGAAACCAAAGGCCAAGGTATGAAGTCCCTCCTTTCCCCCACTATATATAGGAGGGCCAAGGGGGGGTGTCCGGCCCTAGGAGATCCAATCTCCTAGGGGTGCGGCGGCCAAGGGGGGTTTCCCTCCCCCCCAAGGCACCTAGGAGGTGCCTTCCCCTCCTAGGACTCTTTCCCCTTCAAACCCTAGGCGCATGGGCCTATGTGGGGCTGGTGCCCTTGGCCCATGTAGGCCAAGGCGCACCCCCTACAGCCCATGTGGCCCCTCGGGACAGGTGGACCCACCCGGTGGACCCCCGGGACCCTTCCGGTGGTCCCGGTACAATACCGATAACCCCGAAACTTGTCCCGATGCCCGAAACAGGACTTCCCATATATAAATCTTTACCTCTGGACCATTCCGGAACTCCTCGTGACGTCCGGGATCTCATCCAGGACTCCGAACAACATTCGGGTTACTGCATATACATATCCCTACAACCCTAGCGTCACTGAACCTTAAGTGTGTAGACCCTACGGGTTCGGGAGACATGTAGACATGACCGAGATCGCTCTCCGGTCAATAACCAACAGCAGGATCTGGATACCCATGTTGGCTCCCACATGCTCCACGATGATCTCATCGGATGAACCACGATGTCGAGGATTTAATCAACCCCGTATGCAATTCCCTTTGTCAATCGGTATGTTACTTGCCCGAGATCCGATCGTCGGTATCCCAATACCTCGTTCAATCTCGTTACCGGCAAGTCATTTTACTCGTACCGTAATGCATGATCCCGTGACCAGACACTTGGTCACTTTGAGCTCATTATGATGATGCATTACCGAGTGGGCCCAGTGATATCTCTCCGTCATACGGAGTGACAAATCCCAGTCTCGATCCGCATAAAACAATAGATACTTTCGGAGATACCTGTAGTGCACCTTTATAGTCACCCAGTTACGTTGTGACGTTTGATACACCCAAAGCACTCCTACGGTATCCAGGAGTTACACGCTCTCATGGTCAAAGGATGAGATACTTGACATTAGAAAAGCTCTAGCAAACGAACTACACGATCTCACGCTATGCTTAGGATTGGGTCTTGTCCATCACATCATTATCCTAATGATGTGATCCCGTTATCAATGACATCCAATGTCCATAGCCAGGAAACCATGACTATCTATTGATCAACGAGCTAGTCAACTAGAGGCTTACTAGGGACATGTTGGTGTCTGTTATTCACACATGTATTACGATTTCCGGATAATACAATTATAGCATGAATAAAGACAATTATCATGAACAAAGAAATATAATAATAATGCTTTTATTATTGCCTCTAGGGCATATTTCCAACAGATGCTATGGTGAAAAAGGTGAAGATTGGGATTGCCAAGAGTCAGTCCAAGTACAAGTGCTACCGCCTTGATGACAAGGACACTCTCTTCTTCGAGGATCGTATTGTTGTACCCAAAGGTGACCTCCGTAAAGTGATCATGAACGAGGCTCACAATTCTCTCCTCTCCATCCACCCTGGGGGCACGAAGATGTATCAGGACCTTAAGCAAGTTTATTGGTGGACTCGAATGAAGCGCGAGATCGCTCAATTCGTGAATGAATGTGATGTCTGCAGAAGAGTGAAGGTAGAACACCAAAGGCCAGCAGGTCTCCTCCAACCTCTTGCCATTCTAGAATGGAAGTTTGACCACATTGAAATGGACTTCGTGACTGGGTTTCCAAAGTCCAAGCGTGTCAATGATGCTATATTTGTTGTCATCGACAAACTCACCAAGGTGGCTCACTTTCTGCCTATCAAAGAGTCGATCACTGCAGCTCAATTGGCGGAACTCTATACCTCTCGCATTGTCTCTCTGCACGGTATTCCTCAAGTGATCTCTTCAGATCGTGGCAGCATCTTTACCTCGAAGTTTTAGGATTCTTTTTAGAAGGCCATGGGCACTAACATCCGCTTCAGCACAGCTTTCCATCCTCAAACAAGCGGTCAAGTCGAGCGTGTCAACCAGATTCTTGAAGATATGCTCAGGGCTTGTGTGATCTTCTTCGGTATGAAGTGGGAGAATTGTCTTCCTTATGCTGAATTCTCCTACAACAACAGTTTTCAAGCAAGTTCGGGCAATGCCCCTTTTGAAATTCTGTATGGCAGGAAGTGCCGTACCCCTCTCAACTGGTCTAAAACCGGTGAACGTCAGCTTTTGGGTAATGACTTAATCACAGAGGCAGAAGAAATGTGCAAAGTCATTCGAGATAACCTCAAAGCAGCCCAATCCCGCCAAAAGAGCTACTATGATAGTAAGCACCGTGATTTGGCTTTCGAGATCGGAGATCATGTTTATCTTCGTGTCTCTCCTATGAAAGGTACTCGTCGCTTTGGTATCAAAGGGAAGCTTTCCCCTAGATACGTGGGACCTTTCAAGATTGTCAGCAAGAGAGGCGACCTTGCCTATCAACTCGAGCTTCCTTCAAACTTTGCAAATGTTCATGACGTGTTCCATGTCTCTCAGCTTCGAAAGTGCTTCAAGACTCCTGACCGCACTGTCAACTTCGAGGACATTGAGCTCCAAGAAGATCTCTCTTATCGTGAGCACCCAGTTGCTATTCTTGAAGAGACTGAACGCAAGACTCGCAACAAGTCAATCAAATTTCTCAAAGTCAAGTGGTCACACCATTCCGACCGTGAAGCTACCTGGGAACGCGAGGATCACCTCCGTTCTGAATACCCGGCGTTCTTTCAGTCCTAGATCTCGGGACGAGATCCTTTCGTAGTGGTGGAGTGTTGTAACACCCCGGATGTAACTTTCCCAATTTGTACTCCAACTCTTGCCGTTTCCGGCGTTAAGTTATATTTATTTTCTCAGGTTCGGGTCTTTGTCTCTGTGTGCGTTGTCTTTGTCATGCATCTCATATCATGTCATCATGTGCATTGCATTTGCATACGTGTTCGTCTCATGCATTCGAGCATTTTCCCCGTTGTCCGTTTTGCATTCCGGCGCTTCGTTCTTCTCCGGTGGTCATTTCTAGCTCTCTTTTGTGTGTGGGGATTAAACATTTCCGGATTGGACCGAGACTTGCCATGCGGCCTTGGTTTACTACCGGTAGACCGCCTATCAAGTCTCGTACAATTTGGACTTCGTTTGGTACCCCAACGGTTAACTGAGGGACCGAAAAGGCCTCATGTGTGTTGCAGCCCAACATCCCTCCAATTTGGCCCAAAACCCACCAAACTCTGCTCCATGTCCTAGAGCGTTCGATCACAATCGCGTGGCCGAAAACCGCACATCATTTGGACTCTCCTAGCTCCACTTATGCCTATAAATAGACCCCCCCCCCCGTTTTTCAGATCTTCTCCTCCCACGAAACCCTAAAAATCCCCTCGCGCCCGCGGTCGGAGCTCGCTGTCCGCCGCCGCCCCCTCGCCCTATCCCGTCGCGCCACGTGGCACTCGCCACCTCGCCGCCGCCGCGGCCCGGGAGGCCCAGATCGGGCCCCCGCGAGCCCGAACCGCCCCCACGCCTCCCCGCCTCGATCGCCGCCGCCTCCCTCGGCTCCGGTGGGCGCCGCCACCACCGCCGCCGTGGGCCACCGCCGCCGCCGCCCGCGCCTCCTCTCGCCGCCCGAGGACGCCGCCGCCCCGCCGACCACCGCGGCACCCTCGCTGCCCGAGCCGGCCTCCCTCCTCTCCGGCGAGACCCCGGCCGCCGGCCACCACCTCCTCGGCTCCGGCCGTGAACAATGCAGCACCGTGCCTCGGATTGCGTGCGCGAGATCCAGATCTGGAAACCTAGGTCATTTTTTTTCTCTAAGTCCCAGGATTTTCAGTCCATATGCTCATGTTCGCGGCTCCGTAACTTTGCATCCGTAGCTCCGATTCATGCATATAGCATATCAAAATGTTCACCTCAGAGAGTACATCATTTCATTCCATTGCATCATTTTCATTTGAGCTCATATTATTGCCCGAAATGCTGTTAGAAGGAGGCTTCGTGAGTTAATTGTCAGATCTGCTAGTTCATCTTAGACTTTTGTCATTTTTGCCATGATTGTTGTGTGCATGATATGCCTGTGAGTCCTTCATATGTTTTGTTAATCATCTTGTTATCTTTCCAGAGGTGCAACCCATGCATTTTTAGGATGTGTGTGGTGACTTGTGCAAGCTTGCAAAGTGAGGCACCCGGTAAATCTGTTTTCAGGGACTTAGTAGTTTTCACTAAGTCTGGGATTATTTGGTTCATGATGCCATATGTTCGTGCTGTTTCCTAGTGATCCGTGCCTCTTTTGAGGATGATAAGTAAAGGAGTTTTGGTAATCTTGTAGTGCTCTATACATCCATGTCTTTGTTTGCAATTTTGGTGCACCCTACCTTGAGTCAATCGAGCTCTACTTTTGCTTCGTGGTGAATCTGGGCAGATCGTCAACTTGTTTGCGATTTTGCCGATGCTATTGTAGTGGATCCGTGCATGCTATGCCTTTGTTCTTGCCATGTCTAGCTAGCATTTTGTGCCTTCTTAATGTATGTATGCTTGTCTTACCATGACTTTCACCGTGGTGAGTGCATCGAGCTCGTTTACATGCCTTCGTGAGTTATGTTTCAGCATGTCCCAGTTTTCACTAAGTCTGAAAACTGATTATGTTTTTTTGCTATATTCATGTGCTTGTTAGTATATTTTGTGATCCCTTTTGGCTCAAGGTCACTAAGGGACTTTTGTTAAGCTTGTTGAGTAGCTCCATGCCATGTCTTTCTTTGTCATGTTCAGGTCCTGTAGCATGTTGTTTTGTTGCTCCGAAGATGGCTATATAATCTGAAATTCCACACAAGTGTTAATTTCACTAAGTCTGAGATCTGTTTTCCGTTTGCGCTTTTGCCATGCTTGTTTGAAGCTGTTAATGGATGATTTGGCCATAGCTCAGTGCAAGACTTTTGTTAAGCATCTTGTGTGCATCCCTGCCATGTATTTTGTTGTCATGTTTGGGTGCTATAACATGTTCATTTCATTGCATTTAGATGCCTACTTGCTGTAAATCGCAGACCGGTGTCAATTTTGAATCGCTTGCCATTTCCAAACCGTAACTCCAATTCCGGCGTTCTTTATATCGTTTTCAAGCGATTTCATCCCATCTTTCCAGTGGCACACTTGGATTTCCAAGTTGAGGCCAGGTTCATGCATTTCCTGTCATATCTTGCATTTTGCATCCCGCATCGCATCCCGCATAGCATATCATCATTGCATCATATCGCTTGATCCTTGCACGTGGTTGATTGTATCCTTGTTGCTTGTTTGTCTTGTTTGGGTAGAGCCGGGAGATGAGTTCGCTAATGAGGAGCCCGTTGAGTTTGCTTTTGAGGATCCAGTCAACTCTGACAACTGTGCAGGCAAGATGATCATACCCTCGAAATCACTACTATCTTTGCTATGCTAGTTTGCTCGCTCTTTTGCTATGCCATTGCTACGATGCCTAACACTTTCTTGAAAGCCTCCCAAATTGCCATGTCAAACCTCTAACTCACCATTGTCCTAGCAAACTGTTGATTGGCTATGTTACCGCTTTGCTCAGCCCCTCTTATAGCGTTGCTAGTTGCAGGTGAAGATTGGAGGCCGTTCCTTGTTGGAACATCTTTTATTTACTTGTTGGGATATCATTATATTGCTATGTTATCTTAATGCATCTATATACTTGGTAAAGGGTGGAAGGCTCGGCCTCTCGCCTAGTGTTTTGTTCCACTCTTGCCGCCCTAGTTTCCGTCATATCGGTGTTATGTTCCCGGATTTTTGCGTTCCTTATGCGGTTGGGTTATAATGGGAACCCCTTGATATTTCGCCTTGATTAAAGCTTGTCCAGCAATGCCCAACCTTGGTTTACCATTTGCCACCTAGCCTTTTTCTTTCCCTTGGGTTCTGCAGACTCAAGGGTCATCTCATTTTAACCCCCCCGGGCCAGTGCTCCTCTGAGTGTTGGTCCACCTGTCAGCTGCCGGTGGCCACCAGGGGCAATTCTGGGCTGGCCTACCCGTACCTAAGACAATCTGAGTGTGCCCTGAGAAAGAGATATGTGCAGCTCCTATCGGGATTTGTCGGCACATTCGGGCGGTGTTGCTGGTCTTGTTTTAACCTGTCGAAGTGTCTTGAATTACCGAGATACCGAGTCTGATCGGAATGTCTTGGGAGGAGGTCTATTCCTTCGTTGACCGTGAGAGCTTATCATGGGCTAAGTTGGGACTCCCCTGCAGGGATTGAACTTTCGAAAGCCGTGCCCACGGTTATGGGCAGATGGGAATTTGTTAATGTCCGGTTGTAGATAACTTGAACCTTAACTTAATTAAAATGAATCAACTGAGTGTGTTACCGTGATGGCCTCTTCTCGGCGAAGTCCGGGAAGTGGACACGGTGTTGGAGTAATGTTTGCGCAGGTTGTTCTCTAGCTTCTCGCTCGTGATTTGCCTCCTCTTCTCGCTCTCTTTTGCGAATAAGTTAGCCACCATACTTGCTAGTCGCTTGCTGCAGCTCCACTCATATTTTACCTTGCCTTACCTAAAAGCTCAAATAGTCTTGATCGCGAGGGTGCGAGATTGCTGAGTCCCTGTGGCTCATAGATTACTATTACACCAGATGCAGGGCCTAATGATTCCGCTCCAGGAGACGCGTATGAGCTCAAGTGGGAGTTCGACGAAGACTCTCAACGATACTATGTTTCCTTTCCCGATGATCAGTAGTGGTGCCCAGTTGGGGTGATTGGGACCGTGTCGCATGTTGGGTTCTCTTTTATTTTGGCACCGTAGTCGGGCCATGAGTGTTTTGGTTGATGTAATGTTATTTATGTACTTATTTGACGTGGCGAGTGTAAGCCAACTATGTTATCTCCCTTTTATTACCATATTACATGGGATGTTGTGAAGATTGCCTAACTTGCGACATATGCCTTCAATGCGATTATGTCTCTAAGTCGTGCCTCGACACGTGGGAGCTATAGTCGCATCGAGGGTGTTACAAAAGGACAACGCAAGATCGAACCCAAAGCTAAGCACTTCTCCCATGGCAAGAACAACCAATCTATTAGGCCAAAGCAAATTGATAATTCAAAGAGACTTGCAAAGATAACCAATCATACATAAAAGAATTCAGAGAAGATTCAAATATTATTCATAGATAGACTGGATCATAAACCCATAATTCATCGGTCTCAACAAACACACCGCAAAAAGAAGATTACATCGAATAGATCTCCATGAGAGAGGGGGAGAACATTGTATTGAGATCCAAAAAGGGAGAAGAAGCCATCTAGCTACTAACTATGGACCCGTAGGTCTGAAGTAAACTACTCACACTTCATCGGAGGGGCTTGGATGATGATGTAGAAGCCCTCCATGATCGATGCCCCCTCCGGTGGAGCTCCGGAATAGGCCCCAAGATGGGATCTCGTGGATACAGAAAGTTGCGGTGGTGGAATTAGGTTTTTGGCTCCGTCCCCGATCGTTTGGGGATACGTGGATATATATGGGAGGAAGAAGTACGTCGGTGGAGCTTCGAGGGGCCCACGAGGCAGGGGGCGCGCCCTAGGGGGCGCCCTCCACCCTCGTGACCGCCTCGTGGCTTTCTTGATGGAGGGTCCATGTCTCCTGGATCTTATCTGATGAGAAAATCATGTTTCCAAAGGTTTCATTCCGTTTGGACTCCGTTTGATATTCTGTTTCTCCGAAACACTGAAATAGGCAAAAAAACAGCAATTCTGGGTTGGGCCTCCGGTTAATAGGTTAGTCCCAAAAATAATATAAAATTGGAAAATAAAGCCCAATATAGTCCAAAATAGTAGATAATATAGCATGGAGCAATCAAAAATTATAGATACGTTGGAGACGTATCAAGCATCCCCAAGCTTAATTCCTGCTCGTCCTCGAGTAGGTAAATGATAAAAACAGAAATTTTGATGCGGAGTGCTACTTGGCATAATTTTAATGTAATTCTTCTTAATTGTGGTATGAATATTCAGATCCGAAAGATTCAAGAAAAAAGTTCATATTGACATAAAAATGATAATACTTCAAGCATACTAACTAAACAATTATGTCTTCTCAAAATAACATGGCCAAAGAAAGTTTATCCGTACAAAATCATATAGTTTAGTCATGTTTCATTTTCGTCACACAAGAATGCTCTCATCATGCACAACCCCGATGACAAGCCAAGCAATTGTTTCATACTTTAGTAATCTCAAACCCCGATGACAAGCCAAAGAACTATCGGTGGAATAGAATATAATGAGGGGGGTTATGTGGAGAAGAAAAAAAGGAGAAAGTCTCACATCAACGAGGCTAATCAATGGGCTATGGAGGTGCTCACCGATTGATGTTAATGCAAGGAGTAGGGATTGCCATGCAACGGATGCACTAGAGCTATAAATGTATGAAAGATCAACAAAAGAAACTAGTGGGTGTGCTTCCAACTTGCTTGCTCACGAAGACCTAGGGCACTTGAGGATGCCCATTGTTGGAATATACAAGCCAAGTTCTATAATAAAAAATTCCCACTAGTATATGAAAGTGATAACATGAGAGACTCTCTACTATGAAGATCATGGTGCTACTTTGAAGCACAAGTGTGGTAAAAGGATAGTAACATTGTCCGTTCTCTCTTTTTCTCTAATTTTTTTGGGCCTTTTCTTTTTTATGGCCTTTCTCTTTTTTGGGGGCCTTCTCTTTTTTTATTCCACACTTGGGACAATGCTCTAATAATAATGATCATCACACTTCTATTTATTTACAACTCAATGATTACAACTCGATACTAGAACAAAGATGACTCTAATGAATGCCTCCAGCAGTGTACTGGGATATGCAATGAACCAAGAGTGACATGTATGAAAGAATTATGAACGGTGGCTTTGCCACAAATACTATGTCAACTACATGATCATGCTAAGCAATATGACAATGATGAATGTGTCATGATGAACGGAATGATGGAAAGTTGCATGGTAATATATCTCGGAATGGCTATGGAAATACCATAATAGGTAGGTATGGTGGCTGTTTTGAGGAAGATATAAGGAGGTTTATGTGTGAAAGAGCGTATCATATCACAGGGTTTGGATGCACCGGCGAAGTTTTCGCCAACTCTCAATGTGAGAAAGGGCAATGCACGGTACCGAAGAGGCTAGCAAGGATGGAAGGGTGAGAGTGCGTGTAATCCATGGAATCAACATTAGTCATAAAGAACTCACGTACTTATTGCAAAAATCTACAAGTCATCAAAAACCTCGGCACTACGCGCATGCTCCTAGGGGGATAGATTGGTAGGAAAAGACCATCCCTCGTCCCCGACCGCCACTCACGAGGAAGACAATCAAATAACACCTCATGTTTCAAATTTGTTGCATAACGTTCACCATACGTGCATGCTACGGGACTTGCAAACTTCAACACAAGTATTTCTCAGTTTCACAATTACTCAACTAGCATGACTTTGATATTATTACCTCCATATCTCAAAACAATCATCAAGCATCAAACTTTTCTTAGTATTCAACACACTCATAAGAAAGTTTTGTTATTAATCTTGCATACCAAGCATATTAGGATTTTAAGCAAATTACCATGCTATTAAGACTCTCAAAATAATCTAAGTGAAGCATGAGAGATCAATAGTTTCTATAAAA
This sequence comes from Triticum aestivum, assembly GCF_018294505.1. Taxonomy (NCBI): domain Eukaryota; kingdom Viridiplantae; phylum Streptophyta; class Magnoliopsida; order Poales; family Poaceae; genus Triticum; species Triticum aestivum. The sequence goes on from NC_057797.1 coordinate 147,632,728, forward strand.
CAAATCCACCACTGTGCTCTAAAAGATATAAGTGAAGCACTAGAGCAAAACTATAAAGCTCAAAAGATATAAGTGAAGCACATAGAGTATTCTATCAAATTCCAAATCATGTATGGCTCTCTCAAAAGGTGTGTACAGCAAGGACGATTGTGGTAGACTAACAAGCAAAGACTCAAATCATAAAAGACGCTCCAAGCAAAACACACATCATGTGGTGAATAAAAATATAGCTCCAAGTAAAGTTACCGATAGAAGTAGACGAAAGAGGGGATGCCTTCCGGGGCATCCCCAAGCTTTGGCTTTTAGGTGTCCTTAGATTATCTTGGGGGTGCCATGGGAATCCACAAGCTTAGTCTCTTGCCACTCCTTGTTCCATAATCCATCAAATCTTTACCCAAAACTTGAAAACTTCACAACGCAAAACTTAAAGTAGAAAATCTCGTGAGCTCCGTTAGTGAAAGAAAACAAAAGACCACTTCAAGGTACCGTAATGAACTCATTCTTTATTTATATTGGTTTTAAAACTACTGTATTCCAACTTCTTTATGGATTATAAACTAATTTATTAGCCATAGATTCATCAAAATAAGCAAACAACACACGAAAAACAGAATCTGTCAAAAACAGAATGGTCTGTGGTAATCTGTAGCTAGCGCAAGATCTGGAACCCCAAAAATTCTAAAATAAATTGCTGGACGTGAGGAATTTATCTATTAATCATCTGCACAAAGAATTAACTAAATGTCACTTTCCAAATAAACATTACTACAGTTCTTGTGAGCGCTAAAGTTTCTGTTTTTTACAGCAAGTTCAACAAGACTTTCCCCAAGTCTTCCCAACGGTTCTACTTGGCACAAACACTAATTAAACACAAAAAACACAACCAAAACAGAGGCTAGATAAATTATTTATTACTAAACAGGAGCAAAAATCAAGGAATAAAAATAAAATTGGGTTGCCTCCCAACAAGCGCTATTGTTTAACGCCCCTAGCTAGGCATAACAAGCAAGAATAGATCTAGGTATTGCCATCTTTGGTAGCCAATTCTTCAATGAGGCATCTATCTCCCTTAGGAATTTCTTTCTTTATAGCGATTATCAAACTCTTAGGCACAAGATCGAAAAATTCATTTGTAGCTATTGGTTCCTTAATGATAGCAAACAAATTGGGATGAATACTTGTAGATTTAAGATCCACAGTTTCCTTACTAGATGATTCACCCTTATTTTTAGGAACATACATAAGCTTGGAAATTTTAGTAGGAGGACTTGGAGTATTCTTTACGGAAGAAAAAGCGGTTCCCAAGTTTGTAATAATACCCTCAAGTTTATCGATTCTAGTGGAATCTAGATTTATTTTCTCATTAACTATGTGTTCCTTTTCCTTAATATTTTTCAAAGTCATTCCTACCCTAGATCCATATTGGGTAATTTGATTGTGGATCTTTTTATCTAGATTTTCAATTAATTTTATGGTAGCAACTTTATTTTCAATAATTTCAAGTCTTTGCATAACATGCTCCAAGGTTAACATAGTTCCATTAACCAAAAGAGGTGGTTAGCCAAATAAATCTAACATAGCATTATAAGAATCAAAAGTATGGCTACCCAAGAAATCCCCTCCTGTAATGGTATCAAGGATATATCTATACCAAGGATTAGCACCTACATAAAAATTGCAGAGAAGAACTGAAGTAGATTGCTTCTTGGTAGATCTATTTTGAGCATTGCAAATTCTATACCAAACATCTTTTAGATTTTCTCCCTCCCTTTGTTTAAAATTTAGAACTTCATTCTCAGGAGACAATGGAGAAGATATGAGACTAGCCATGACGACAAGCAAACAAACTAACACATAAGCAAACAAAAAGCAAATGGGCAAAAAGAGGCAAATTGAGAAAGAGAGGGAGGATAGAGAGAGAGGGGGGAATAAAACGGCAAGGGTGAAGTGGGGGAGAGGAAAACGAGAGGCAAATGGCAAATAATGTAATGCGGGAGATAGGGATTGTGATGGGTGCTTGGTATGTTGACTTTTGCGCAGAGTCCCCGGCAACAGCGCCAGAAATTCTTCTTGCTACCTCTTGAGCACTGTGTTGGATTTCCCCGAAGAGGAGAGGATGATGCAGCAAAGTAGCGTAAGTATTTCCCTAAGTTTTTGAGAACCAAGGTATCAATCCAGTAGGGGGCTACGCACGAGTCCCTCGTACCTACACAAAAACAATAGCTCAACGCAACCAACGCGCTTAGGGGTAGTCAATCCCTTCACGGTCACGTACAAAAATGAGATCTGATAGAGATGCTAAATAATATTTTTGGTATTTTTGGTATAGAGATGCAAAGTAAAAAGTAAAAGCAAAGCAATAATAAAGTGATGGAGATTGATATGATGAGAAAGAGACCCGAGGGCCATAGGTTTCACTAGTGGCTTCTCTCAAGAGCATAAGTATTCTATGGTGGGTGAACAAATTATTGTTGAGCAATTGACAGAATTGATCATAGTTATGAGAATATCTAGGTATGGTCATGTATATAGGCATCACGTCCGAGACAAGTACACCGACTCCTGCCTGCATCTACTACTATTACTCCACTCATCGGCCGCTATCCAGCATGCATCTAGAGTATTAAGTTAAAAACAGAGTAACGCCTTAAGCAAGATGACATGATGTAGAGGGATAGTTTCATGCAATATGATAAAAACCCCATCTTGTTATCCTCGATGTCAATGATACAATACATTCCTTGCTTCCCCTTCTATCACTGGGAAAGGACACCGCAAGATCGAACCCAAAGCTAAGCACTTCTCCCATGGCAAGAACAACCAATCTAGTAGGCCAAACCAAACTGATAATTCGAAGAGACTTGCAAACATAACCAATCATACATAAAAGAATTCAGAGAAGATTCAAATATTATTCATAGATAGACTGGATCATAAACCCACAATTCATCGGTCTCAACAAACACACCGCAAAAAGAAGATTACATCGAATAGATCTCCACGAGAGAGGGGGAGAACATTGTATTGAGATCCAAAAAGAGAGAAGAAGCCATCTAGCTACTAACTATGGACCCGTAGGTCTGAAGTAAACTACTCACACTTCATCGGAGGGGCTTGGATGATGATGTAGAAGCCCTCCGTGATCGATGCCCCCTCCGGCGGAGCTCCGAAACAGGCCCCAAGATGGGATCTCGTGGATACAGAAAATTGCGGTGGTGGAATTAGGTTTTTGGCTCCGTCCCCGATCGTTTGGGGATACGTGGATATATATGGGAGGAAGAAGTACGTCGGTGGAGCTTCGAGGGGCCCACGAGGTAGGGGGCGCGCCCTAGGGGGGCGCCCTCCACCCTCGTGACCGCCTCGTGGCTTTCTTGACGGAGGGTCCAAGTCTCCTGGATCTTATCTGATGAGAAAATCACGTTTCCAAAGGTTTCATTCCATTTGGACTCCGTTTGATATTCTGTTTCTCTGAAACACTGAAATAGGCAAAAAAACAGCAATTCTGGGTTGGGCCTCCGGTTAATAGGTTAGTCCCAAAAATAATATAAATGTGGAAAATAAAGCCCAATATAGTCCAAAATAGTAGATAATATAGCATGGAGCAATCAAAAATTATAGATACGTTGGAGACGTATCAGCCAGCGATGGTGACGATGACGCCTGCGATGCGTCTGAGGGCGACCCGGAGGACACGGTGAGCGATGTGTCCGATTGAGCCCGTGCTTCCTTGTTGCTGACCTTGTAAGTGAAAACTTGGGCACGACCCTGAAAGTTGTAAGAGCATTTTGGGAGGGGGAGCCCCTCATGTAAACAGATTACTGCCTCTATTCCTTAGGCCAAGCTGAAGATGTGTTTTTATGAACCTGCGAGTCACGTCGCGAGCTTACTACTGAAATTTACCTTAGTCAGGACCGGTTCCCGACCAACTCGTGAGGTCGTGAGCTCCTGAAGGGCCTGCCAATCCGTCCGAGAGGGCCTCACCAGGAGCAAGCGCCAGCCATGGAAGGGTGTGTGCTGCGCGTCCAGCCCCCGCTTGTGAGGGCCTCGCGAGGGGGGAGGCAGCAGGTGCGAACTCCGAGTCGGGGCAAGGAACCAGATGGCAAGAAATTGAATGAACGCTAAAAGTCACCCCCCGCGCATACCAATGAAAATTCAACTTCAACTTAAATCCAAAGCCAGAAACAGGTCTACAGAAAAAGAGGTTAAGAGCAAATGGCCGCGTCCGGCACCTAGTCTAGTCTTCTTGTCTTCTCACCAGCGCGGAGCTAAGTGCTGCCACTTGGACGTGGGAGGGAGCCCCCGAGGCCTGAGGGCGGCACTCCTGAGACTTCGGGTCATGTACAGCCCCACTCATTATTACGTGAGAGTGTCACGAGCGGAGATCTTCACAGGCGCGAGCCTTACTTCATATCGCCAGACGAGGGCCCCGCCTTGTGCCGCCCTCGGCCACCGTTGGTGCGACCGGAAACCAGGACGAAGCCAAGGGGCAAAGGGGACGCCAGTGGCGCCCTCGGTGACCATGGGTCCTCTGCCGGGGGAAGGCTCACCAGCACCTCCCCGACAGAGGGCCTACCTCCGGGGGACGCCTTGCTCCGCGTAATGCGGGGAGGGACCTGGCTCCCGGCCCCTCCCCTTTAGCCCCTAGTGTGCTCCTCTCAGTGGGAGGGAGGCCGTTGAGCTAGGGCTGCCGTCCGCCGTTGTGACTTGATCCTCCTGCGACCCATGGTTAGCATAAACTTGCTCCTGAGAGATTAGTGGTACCTTGTAGCTGTTGTCACCGGCATGGTTGGCGAGGCTCCCGGGGAGCTCCTGGAAGGCCTCAGCTTCTAGCGCCTCCTCCTCCTAGCCTGGCTCGAGGAACGAGCCAGGGTCTTCTCCCAGCGCATACTCCTCGTCCATCATGCGGGGCATGTCGGCCTCCAGGGACGTCGCCTCGAAGACCTCGCTAATGTTCCCCACGCTCCATGTTGCCAGACCCAGCGCGCCACCCTGAGGATGGTAGGGCGGCACTCTGCTGGGGCCGCGGGTGGCAACGCTCGTGCCCGCGCTCATCAGAGGTGACGCGGGTGCGATTGGGCCACCGGTATTGCTGGTCATGCCGGTGTCGATGAAGCCTCCTGGCGCACTTGGGGGCACACGAGTGCGGTGAGGCCTGCCGTGCGATCCGGCTGCGGCCTGAGGCGTAAGCAAGGAGCAGAAGGGCAGCGCTCCCGAGGCCACAGCGTCCAGTAGCTTGGCGACGCGCTCCAGCAATGCATCCCGGCCGCTCTCCATCAGCCGGCATCGCAACAGCTCCCGAGCCATTGTGAGCGTGGCCCTCATGTTCGCTTGTTCCCATCGGCTGTGCGACGTTGTGGCCGCAGCGTGGCTTGAGGCCCTTGCGGCTGCCCGTGCTTGTCGTGGAGTAAGGGTGGATGGCGTCTGACTGCGCCGCCCGCACCCCATAGCGTTTGGCAGCGCGCGTGCCGCCTGGGGCGCAGGGTTGAGGTCTTCTTGGGCTGATGGAGCTGTCGGTGTTCTGGGAACGGGGGTCCCCAGACTTGCCTGCCTGCGGCGTGGCTCAAGTGGGGGCCCAGCGCGGCCCACCTTCATCAGCTCAAGCTCAAGACCCTCGCGAGGGGCCAAGCCTCGCGGGGCGGACGACGGAAAGCTTCCTCAAAGGCAGCCTCATCAGGCAGGCTCGTGAGGAGGCGGAGAGATCAAGGCAGGGGTACCTCGCGAGGAGCCCGTGACGCAAGTCATGACGATCGAGACCAGGCGGGCGCCGGCCTGCGCAGTGTCCTTGTTTCCCCTTTGGTGCAAAGGGGGCAAGCATAGACCAAGGCAACGGGTAAAGGTTAGCATTCCGGTGCAACAAGACCAAGGCCAGCAGAGCGGCAGGACGGAGGTCACCGTGGAGCCCAAGACGGCGTCATCACCAGAGCTTTTGGCAACCGAAGACCACCTTTGGTCAGGATAATTTGTACTAGATGTTCCCCTTCAAAATGGCCAATAGTTGGCGCCCTTCCCGCTCATTATTTGGGGAGAGGCCCAGGGCCCCTATAAATAGAGCTAGTCACCACAGAAGGAAAGAGACACCCAGGGGGATGAAAGAGAGACAATGAGAGATCTGGTAGAACCCTAGCAGAGAGAGAGAGAGAGGCGACTGAACTCACCCAAGCAGTTCATCGCACCAGCTCAAGAACACCTCTTGCGAGGTTGTTCTTCCCTTGTACTGTTCATCATCAGCCCCCAAGGCAATCCACCACACCACACACTAGAGTAGGGTATTACACCACAACGGTGGCCCGAACCAGTATAAACCTCGTGTCCCTTGTGTTGTTCATTGTTTCCAGCTTAGATCACGCGAGGAGATTAGACGTAGATCGGTAGGGGAGAGATCTCCACGCGCACCCCAGTGTCCGAACCTCAAGGGTCTGCCGGAACCCGAAACCCAACATTTGGCGTGCCAGGTAGGGGTCCACCGGAATCCTTATTCCTCCGCATCATGCTCCGTCACCTCGTCGTTCAGATGTCAAGCGACCCGGCAACCAACACCGACCGCTGGGCAGCATGGCCCACCCACGCCATGGCACCAGCCCAGGGCGACCCCAACCTTGCGCCTCAAGCACCCCGCGCTCCGCAGGGCACGGGCGATGCGGCCAGATGCCGCCTGCCCTCACACCACGGCAGGTGCGGGCTGCAGCAAGGGCCTCAGACCATGCCGCGGCCACAGCGCCGTACACCTGACGGGAGCAAGCGAATTCCAGGGCCGCGCTCACGGTGGCCCGAGAGCTGCTATGGTGCCGACTGCTGGGGGCGGCCGCGACGTGTTGTTGGAGCGAGTAGTTGAGCTCCTGGACGCCGCCGCCTCAAAAACACCTCCTTTCTGCGTCCAGCTGCCACCCCAGACCCAAGGCGGGCCACATGGTGGCATCATGCGTGCGCACGCGACTTTTAGTGGACTCCAGGGCCCGTCCAGCGCCAACACCTCTGCCGGCACCGGGCGACAAGTCACGCAAGTCCCCTCTCAGGCCAACGAAGGGGTGCACGCCGCGACCTTCGGCCTCGGCGGACCGCCACGCCATCACCCCCAAGACGGCGCTCCAAGCCAGGCTGCGTGGCATGCAGGGTGCTACAGCGAGGCGCATGGGGCGGAGACCCCTGAAGCTTATGTGCCCCGCATGGTGGATCAGGGGTGCGCACTGGAGGAAGATCATGGCTCATTCCTCAGGCCAGGCTCGGGCGATGAGACGCCAGAAGTTGAGATCTTTCAGGAACCCCGAGAGAGCCTCGACAACCGCACCGACGGCGGCAACTATCGGGTACCACTCATCCCTCAGGAGCAAGCTTATGCTAACCATGGGTCGCAGGAGATACAGGTCGCCGCAGCAGGTGGCTGCCCCAATTCTGCAGCCTCATACCCCTCGGGAGGAGGGCGCAGGGGGCTGCAGGAGAGGGGCCGAGATTCAGGTTCGTCCCTGCGGCGATCAGAGCAAGGCGTTCTCAGGAGGTAGGCCCCCTGTCGGGGAGGTGCCCCAGGGCCTGCCCCCGGCAGGGGACCCGTGGTCGTTAGGGGAACCGCTGGCGACCGCTCTGCCTCATTGGCGTCGTCCTGGTTTCCGGTCGCCGTCGATGGCGGCAGAGTGAGGCGCAAGGCGGGCCCCTCGTCTGGCGATATGAAGCAAGGCCGGTACCTGTGAAGAAGACCCAGTGCCTGTGAAGCTCGCCGCCTGTGACACTCTCACATAATAATGAGTGGGGTTGTACATGCCCCGGAGTCTCCGGAGAGCCGCCCTCGGGCCTCGGGGGCTCCCGCCCACGCCCAGTGGCAGCACTTAGCTCCGCGCTGGTGAGAAGACGTCGAAGACTAGACTAGGTGCCGGACGCGGCCTTTTGCTTTTGCCTTTCCTTGTTGAAAAAGTTCTTCGATTTGGATTTAAGTTGGATTTGAGCTCGATGCTTGCGTGTGTTTGGGGGAAGGGGTGTTTAGTCTTGTTCGAGCAATCTCTTGCATTCTGGTTTCGGCTTTGCCTCCCAAGTTAGCATCGGCTGCCCCCCTCGCGAGTCGGGTCGGGCCAGGCACGTTTACAACCAGGACAGCTGTTACCGCACCCTTTCCGGAGGTTTTCATCGCGGAATCTACAAGTTAATCAGAAGACACCCGAGGTGCGGCGTCCCCCGCAGGCCCGCTCGGGACTCGTCGGGGTCGGAAGGTACACAAGTCAGCTGACCCATCACTGGGCCAGCGGCTAATTTCACACGCAATGTTATACTTACCAGGGTACTAATTGCAAACATTTACATGAGGGGCTACCCCTCCCAAAATTCTCTTACATTCTTCAGGGCCAAGCCCGAACCTTCTTCGTGCAGAATAAACAGCAGTGACATGCGGTCAGTCAGACATATCACTCACCGCGTCTTCTTGGGCATCCTCGGAGGCATCGCTCACGTCATTGACATTGCCGCCACCGCCAGCGTTTCCGTCAACACCAGGCTCGTCCACAACACCACCTTCATTGGCAGCCACGACCACACCATCATCATCAGATGCAAAGGCCCTGACGAGGGTGTCCACATTATCCTCCACCCATCGCACCAGGGCACCCCGGACGGCTATGGGCACGGGTGCGATGGTAGCGTCAAAGTCAAAGTGGGGGTCCCTGTCCAGCAGATAGCTGAAGACGCGGGAGAATGCACGCCCGAGCAAGGCTCGGCTCCTCTCTTCGACAAGCCAATGGGACCTTTCGGAGCGGTTCTCCAGAAGCGTCACCACATTGGTGAAAAACTAGAGGTTGCCGACATAGTTGACCTCGTGCGGCTCCTTAGCGGCAGCCTCGCAGATGTTTCCCAAAGCTGTGTTGGCCCTTTCTCTGAGCGTTTGAAGCATGGGGGCATGCTCACGCTCCAGAACCCGCCGTCGACGGATCTCATCCTCATTCCGCTGCACGATGGCCTCGGCGTCATCAACCCTCTGACGGAGAAGAAGCTGCTCGGCCCAGGAAGAGGACAGATCCGCCTGTGCTGCACTGAGGGCGGCTACGGAGGAGTCTGCACGCCGCGTCACTTTGGCCATTTTGGCCCTGAGGGCTGCGGTCCTGCCCTCAGCCTCGGCCTTGACCCAACCTCGTCTCATATTCGCGCTCGAAGGCCGATCGAGCTTCCGCCACGCGGCGATCGACTTCTTCCTAGGCCCGGGCTTCGTGCGCGGCAACGTCATCCTCCGCCGAGCCACCAGGCGCTCCCTCGTCTCCAACCGCTCAAGCTCAAGGTTGCACTCAGTGGCCTCCAGCGTCAGCGCCTCCTCGCGCTTCAGAAGCTCCGCCCGATCAACATGGGCCCCCTCCATCGACTCAAGGGCCACCTGGCGCAGTTCCACTTGCTGCTCCAGGGAGTTGCCCCAGGCCAGGAGCTCCCATGCGCGCTCCTCCGCATCCTTGTGCCGTTGGTCTGCTTCCCGAGCCTCCTCGACGGCCTAGGAACAGGCCTCCCGCGAAGCTGCCAGCGACGCTTCAGCCTTCGCGTTTTCGAGATCACGCTGGTGGCGCGCGAGGGCGATGGCTACCTTTAGTTTTCGCCTCTCCTCAGCAAGGCGCAAACCTCCGGCCCAAGGTGCATCATGCGGATCTGATAATGGGAGAGCACCACATTGAAGAAGGCGGAAAAGGGGGGAACCAGACCCGCCCATAGAGCATCGGCGAAGAATCGGACCTCCGTGACGATCCTATCAAGGGAGGCATGGGACGCGGGCCAGACCGTGGTCCTGCGCACTCATTGAAGATAGTTGCAAGGGTGGAGCGGACCTTGTCCAAAGCTTCTGGATTGAGTATGATCGACCGGGCGACAGCGGGGGTCGCCGCTGGAGGTGTGCGGGGCGAAGGCGCGGGCTTCTTTCCCCTTCCTTTCTTCGACGGCGCCATGGCGGTGAAGAGGAGGAAGAACTCGAGCCGGATTGGCGGCGGAGGCTGGAGCTCGAATAAGAAGGAAAGGTGGGAGGCGGGCGAGCAGCGGAAAGGAGGAACAACTGTGTGCAACTACGGGTCCGCTTAGCCGGGCGCGTAGCAAGGCGTCGTGGGGAAGCGCAGACGCCCACATCCAATCAATTGCCACACGGCGCCCGAGGCCGCAGGCTTTTTGGGCCCGTCGCGCTTCGTGCTTGCCTCTTCGCTTCCCTGCTAGGCCAAGCCCGGGCGCGCCTTGGGCCCGGGGGCTACTATCGGCGTTCTAGGAACGGGGGTCCCCAGACTTTCCTGCCTGCGGCCTGCGGCGTGGCTCAAGTGGGGGCCCAGCGCGGCCCACCTTCATCAGCTCAAGCTCAAGACCCTCGCGAGGGGCCAAGCCTCGTGGGGCGGACGACGGAAAGCTTCCTCAGAGGTAGCCTCATCAGGCAGGCTCGCGAGGAGGCGGAGAGATCAAGGCAGGGGTACCTCGCGAGGAGCCCGTGACGCAAGCCATGACGATCGAGGCCAGGCGGGCGCCGGCCTGCGCAGTGTCCTTGTTTCCCCTTTGGTGCAAAGGGGGCAAGCACAGGCCAAGGCATCGGGCAAAGGTTACCATTCCGGTGCAACAAGACCAAGACCAGCAGAGCAGCAGGACGGAGGTCACCGTGGAGCCCAAGACGGCGTCATCACCAGAGCTTTTGGCAGCCAAAGACCACCTTTGGTCAGGATAACTTGTACTAGATGTTCCCCTTCAAAATGGCCAATTGTTGGCGCCCTTCCCGCTCATTATTTGGGGAGAGGCCCAGGGCCCCTATAAATAGAGGTAGCCACCATAGAAGGAAAGAGACACCCAGGGGGGATGAAAGAGAGACAGCGAGAGATCTGGTAGAACCCTAGCAGAGAGAGAGAGAGAGAGAGGCGACTGAACTCACCCAAGCAGTTCATCGCACCAGCTCAAGAACACCTCTCGCGAGGCTGTTCTTCCCTTGTACTGTTCATCATCAGCCCCCGAGGAAATCCACCACACCACACACTAGAGTAGGGTATTACACCACAACGGTGGCCCGAACCAGTATAAACCTTGTGTCCCTTGTGTTGTTCGTTGTTTCCAGCTTAGATCACGCGAGGAGATTGGACGTAGATCAGTATGGGAGAGATCTTCGCACACACCCTAGTGTTCGAACCTCAAGGGTCTGCCGGAACCCGAAATCCGACAGGCGCCGCCCGGGCCGGCCATGCTGCCCAGCGGTCGGCGTTGGTCCTCGGGACGCCGGACATCGGAACCACGGAGTGTCGGTGGATCAACTAGCGGAAGAGAAGCTCCGACGCACCCCTACCTGGCGCGCCAAATGTTGGATTTCGGGTTCTGGCAAAACCCTTAAGGTTCGAACACTGGGGTGCGCACAAAGATCTCTCCCCCCTCTAGCTCGCACACTCCGTATGATCTCACGTCCTAGCTCCACGAACCCAAAGAACGAGAGACACAAGATTTATACTGGTTCGGGCCACCGTTGTGGTGTAATACCCTACTCCAGTGTGGTGTGGTGGATTGCCTCTTGGGCTGAGGATGAACAGTTACAAGGGAAGAACAACCTCCTAAAGAGAGGTGTTCTTGTGCTTGGTGAACTTGTGTGGTTGCCTTGGTGGAATGGATCCAGTCCAAGATGAGATCCCTCACCACGGTGGTGGCTAGTCCTATTTATAGAGGCCCCAGTCCTCTTCCCAAATATTAGGCGGGAAGGGATCCCACAACGGCCAATTTTGAAGGGGGGCAGCTAGTACAAGCTATCTTGACAAAAGCAGTCTTCGCCTGCCAAAAGCTCTGGTGGTGACGCCGTCTTAGGCTCCATTGTGACCTTCGTCCTGCTGTCCTGCTGGTCTTGTTCTTGTTGCACCAATATGGAAACCTTTGCCTGATGCCTCGGGACTCCTCGCCCACGCTTGCCTCTTTAGCACCAAAGAGGAAACAAGGACACTGCGCGTGCTGGCACCCGCCTGGCTCCATTTGTCATGAATTGCGTCACGCAAACCTCGCGAGGTGTCCCTTGCCTTGATCTCTCCGCCCCTCGTGAGCCAGCCTGGTAAGGCCACCCCTGAGGAGGTCTTATGTCGTCCGCCTCGCGAGGCTTGGCCCCTCGCGAGGGTCTTGAGTGTTTGCTGGTGAAGATGGGTCGTATAGGGCCACCGGGGGAGCCACGCCACGGGCCGTAGGCTGGAAAGTCTGGGGACCCCCGTTCCCAGAACATCGACAATCTCCTCTTAGGAAGACCTTGGCAATTCAACCGCGGTGTCATCCACAATGGGCGTACCAACCACTATAGTTTCAAGATGAAGGGGAAAAGAGTACGTGCTATGACCTATGTTGCCAAGCCAAGTGATCGCAGACAAGCAAGCATCCACCCATCATGGAGAGAATAGTGCGAGAGTGAACCACCAAAACGAGAGTGAGCGCCACAAGCCAAAAAAGAGTGACTCCATGATGAGCGACAAGAAGAACTTAGTGTTTTTGCTACCAAAAGAGACATGAGAGAAGTGTGTGAGAACCCATCTAGTGTCATACACTATGTCCTAGTGTGCAAAGATGAAGTGGCAAGGACTAACACTTCTAACCATCTTCCTCTAGTGTTGTCTAATTTGTTGCAGGAGTTTGTGGATGTTTTCCCCGATGATCTACCTCCCGACCTTCCTCCACTACGAGGCATCGAGCACCGGATCGACCTCATCGCCGGCGCATCTCTACCAAATAAGGCTCCATACCGCATCAACCCCGAAGAAACTAAGGAGATACAAAGACAAGTACAACAACTCATTGACAATGAACATGTACGTGAAAGTTTAAGTCCTTATGCCATTTCGGTCATTCTTAATCCTAAGAAAGATGGTAGTTTTTGCATGTGTTCCGATTGTCGTCTAATAAATGCTATCACCGTTCGCTATAGGCATCCCATTCCACGCCTTGATGATATGCTAGATGAGCTTAGCGGCACCACCGTTTTCTCAAAAATTGATCTTAAAAGTGGCTATTACCAAATTCGCATTCAACAAGGTGATGAGTGGAAAACCACTTTTAAAACTAAATTTGGCTTGTACAAGTGGTTATTTATGCCTATGGGTTTATCGGAAGCACCCGATACTTTCATGCGTGTCATGCATTATGTTCTTTGCCCATACATTGGTATATTTGTTGTGGTCTACTTTGACGATATACTTGTGTTTAGCAAATCTCTAAAAGATCATGTCACTCATCTTAGGGCCCTTTTGCAAACTCTTAGAAACGAGCGTCTTTATGCCAATATGGAGAAATGCACATTGGTGTTGACAAGCTTGTTTTCTTGGGTTTTGTTGTGTCTTCTAAGGTTGTTCATGTAGATGAAGCTAAAATTGATGCTATTAAAACTTGGCCCTAACCAACCAATTTGCAACAAGTGCATAGCTTCCTTGGCTTAACTGGATTCTATCATCGTTTCGTTAAGGACTTTAGCACTATTGCATCACCTTTGTATGCCTTGAGTAAGAATAATGCACATTTTGTTTGGGGACCATCCCAAGATACCACATTTCATGAGCTTAAGAATTTGCTTACACATGCTCCATTGCTTGCATTACCCAATTTTGATAAAACCTTCGAAGTACATGTGATGCTAGTGGTAATGGCATAGGTGGAGTTTTGATGCAAGAAAAATGACCCATTGCATACTTTAGCGGAAAAAATTCTGGCGCTCAACATAACTATCCCATCTATAACAAAAAATTGTATGCTTTAGTGCGAGCATTGCATGTTTGGGAGCATTATCTCCGCCCACATGAATTTGTCATACATACCGACCATGAGACACTTAACTACCTTAAAGATCAAACAAAGTTGAACAAACGACATGCTAAATGGAGTGAATTTATTGAATCTTTTCCTTATGTGATCAAGTACATTAAGGGTAAAGAGAATGTTGTGTCGGATGCTCTTTCCCGCAAGTGCATGTTAGTTACTCAACTTGAATAGAATGTTGTCTTATTTGAGCATGTTAAAGATCTATATACACATGATCCTTAATTTGCAATTCCTTATGCCAAATGTCTTGCTAACACTTGTTGGTATAACTATTACCTCAAGAATGGCTATCTTATGCGCACTAACAAACTTTGTATACCCGAGTCTTCTCTTCATTTGTTACTTTTGCGAGAGGCTCATGGCGGAGGACTCATGGGACATTTCAGGCGCGACAAGACCTTTACCGCACTCTGCTCCAAGTACTTTTTTCCAAAGTTGTTTCGTGACGTCGCACGCTTCACCAACTGGTGCTCTACATGCCATAAAGCTAAGTCACAAGCTAAATCTCATGGTTTACATATGCCACTTCTCGTTCCATATCAACCATGGGAAGATATTAGCATGGATTTTGTGCTTGGATTACCTAGGACTCAAAATGGAAAGGATTCGGTGTTTTATGTTGTTGATCGATTCTCAAAAATGGCACGTTTCATCCCATGCAATAAGATAGATGATGATTCACATGTTGCAAATCTTTTTTGTAGAGTAATCTTGAGGTTACATGGAGTTCCAATGACCATCGTGTTGGACCACGACGTTAAGTTCCTAAGCTATTTTTGGAAGACCCTATGCGCCAAGCTCGACATCAAGCTACTATTCTTGACGGCCTATCACCCTCAAACCAATGGCCAAATGGAAGTCACCAACCGGGCGCTATCTACTCTCCTATGCGTGTTGATCAAGAAGAACATCAAGGAGTGGGAGGAGTGCTTACCCATCGCTGAGTACGTCTACAACCACGCAAGACGCTCTACTACCGGCAAGCCCCCCTTCGAGGTCGTCTACGGCTTCAACCCGTTATCACCCTTGGACATCCTTCCTCTACCACTTCAAGAACGAGCAAACATGGACACAAGTGCAAGAGCAAGTTATCTCAAGAAGGTGCATGAAGATACAAGGTCCATAATCGAGCGCCAAGTACACCGCCTCGCCACCAAGCTCAACATCAATAAGACCGCAATGGTGTTCCAACCGGGTGATCTAGCATGGCTACATCTCCGCAAGGACCGCTTCCCCAATGAGCGTAAGTACAAGCTACTACCACGAGCTGATGGACCCGTCAAGGTGCTAGCATGATAGAATGACAACGCCTACAAGATCGACATCCCATGCGACAAGTACAATGTAAGAGACACCTTCAACGTCAAGGACTCGACCCCATACCATGGTGATGAAGATCATGATCCGAGGACGGATCTCTCCCAAGGGGAGGGGGAGATGAGCATCCTTCCATCATCCCCATGGACCCTACATCAACACATCAAGCACTAAGTGGACCTATGACAAGAGCTCGAGCACGCGCCATTGAAACCAAGGTGAACTCACTCTTACTTGAGATAGATATGGACATGAATGGAACTTGGTTGCTACCTCACCAAAATATGCTATGTGTCATTATATATGAAGACCAACGCCACCAAGCAGCTAAGGGACACCCCAAAGGATGAGGATAAGCACCCCAAGGCCACGAGGAAGAAGAAGGAGCGAAAGAAGATGAAGACTGTACCTCCCAGGCGACCCCGTGCCCACGGGCCCCCGAGACCCCGTGCGCACGGGCCACCCAGGAGGCTTCTGTAAACAAGATGCGCCACCCCGTGCGCACGGGCCCTCACCGTTGTAGCACCCCGTGCGCACGAGCGTGTACCGTGCACACGGGACCCCCGTGCGCACGGGTCTCCCAGGCTTCGCCCGTGGATGCCCTTCCTTGCCTCCCAAGTCACCCCCTTCCTCCCTCTAGCTATATATTTCGGGTCTAAGACATTTGTTAGGGTTAGCAAAGTATATGTGAGACATTGATGGACTTTGCTCCTTCTACCACTCCTCTTGGAGATCAAGGCCTCTTAGGAGAGGATCCTCAAGTGGATTTCAAGACCTCCTTTTGGAGAAGACTATCATCAAGACCTCACCTCCTTAGGAGAGGGAAGAACCTTACCTTTGTGCTTGTTTCCTTGGATTAATCTTGTAGTCTTGTGGATCTCAACTTTGCTTCTATTGGATGTGTGATTGGGTCTTTGTTTGAGCGAATTTCCTCTTTGTGTTATTGTGTTCATCCTCTTTTCCCCTCCAAGTGTGAAAAAAATCTTCACTTAGGGTTCCACCCTACAACATGGTGGCCCTAGTGGCATATTGGGGAGCATTGTTCCTCCACACCGCTCTAACGGAGATTAGCATCCACAAGGGTGTGAACTTGGGGATACATCGTCGTCTCCGCGTGCCTCAGTTATCTCTTACCCGAGCCCATTATTTGTGCCTTACTTTGTGGTAGCTTTAGTGCTTGATGTTATATATCTTACTATCACATAGTTGTTTATCTTACTTAGCATGAGCTGTTTGTGCACATAGTTGAGCCTAGTATATTTAGGTTTTGTGCTTGATTAAACACTAGTTTTATTCCACATTTGTTCAAGCCTAAACCATAATTATTTTAAAGTGCATATTCACCCCCACCCTCTAGGCAACATCCACGTTCATTCACTAGCATATGCACATCTCCACCCAGCCGAATGTTGATCACGTACTTGTGGACTCTTAAAGGAGTTGCGGCTGTGATGCTTGGAATAACCTTTCAAGAGATCCGTGAGGAGGAGACATGCTTCACCAACTCTCATTTGTGAAACATGCTACAATGGTAAGCATATGAACATGCTTCACCAACTCTCATTTGTGAAACATGCTACAGTGGTAAGCATATGAACATGCTTCACCAACTCTCATTCCGCAAATGATGGTGAAGCATGTGGCCTATAACTGCAGCATGTTTGCTGGCTGTATGTGGTAAAAAAGAATTTGCACTAGTGTAGCCATGTAGCCCACCTCATTTCCCAATAGTGAGAACTAAATGGGTGTGTGTGTACTTGGGGTTATGTACCCTTACGGTTCTTCTCTAATACAAAGATATACAACTCTCATGTGTGTTCAAGAAGAAGAAATCTAAACATATCAATTTGTTGAACCATCAATCTTCTTTATGCTTGGTTGGAATAGTATGTCCTAAAATTTTGTTTACTTGATCACTAGCCTATTATGTTGTCAGACCCTATAAAATGAGTTTGATTATCATTATTTGTAAGCAAGTTTGTTGTTTGAATGAACTAAAACATGAAGGAAATTTGCAATAATCAAACTAAAATTTTGAAATCTCTAAAATGGCGAAACAAATAACCCATTGTTGAGGATGACAAAGTAGGATATATAATTTTTCTTGGCCAAAAAAGATTATAACTTTGTTTCTAAAACTCCAAACCCTTGGTTACAAAGCAATAAATTAAATTTTGAGTCTATTAGACCACCTCTCATGTCAAAGTACTACTCCATCTGATATCAAGTAATATGGATCGAAGGGAGTAATAATAAAGATGTTTAAACCTGAAATCTAAAAAGTGCTTACGCACTATTTAGGCGAATCGAGCGGCCGGCTCTTGTCCGCATATTACGCTGACTCCCTCACTTATTGAATACATGCATGGGCATATTTTGTCTCATAGTGCATGTGATTGATGGCAATAACTACGATCAGACTTATACTATATGTGAATGGAAAAAACAGATCAACATGTATTTATTTCAGATTTTCAATTTTTAAAAAACCCATATCTTTTAAACCACGCATCGAAATTCAGATCTGTCTTCACCATTGGATTCCTCATGATGAGATCTTTGAAACTAGATCCCGCATGGGCATGTTTCGACGAATTTTTTTCGATGCCAACTTTCGTGCTATATTGTGCTATTTTAGTACTGTATTGTGCAACTTTAGTATTACATCGTGCAACTTTTTTCAAAACCAATTTTTGAATCTGCATGATTCAATTTTCATGAGGTTGCAATGTAGCAACCATGACAACTTTGATGTGCAACTAGTCTACTATCCCGACCAACTATCAAGTAGTCGTTGTGCAACCCTCCTCCCTACTCGTGGATGCGTCGTTTTTCACTATCGGTGCACCCTACTCCCACTTCCCCTGCAAGCGATTTGTGCAACTTAGTCTATTGTTCAAGCCAACTGCCTATTAGTCAATGTGCAACTCCTTCCCCTTCCTATTTGTGGACACGTATTTTCAATTGGCGGGGATAACAAACAGAGTTGCACATACTCTGCTAGGTAGTTGGCCAGAGCAACATACGAAGTTGCACATCTCACAAGCAAGGACAGTTGAATGGTAAAAAAATGACATTCATAAGGGTTGTGAAAAATTACATATACATAGAGTGTGGAAGTTGCGAATCTCACTAGCAGGGGTGGTTTGGACTGTGTGCTAGCAGGGAAACTACACATCCATGGGGTATAGGATAAAGTTACAAATCACTGTTAGACAGTTGGCCGTGGCAGTATCCGAAGTTGCAGAACCACTAATAGAAAGTTGGCGGATGCAGTAAATAGTGAAAGCACATCCACAGGCAAGCGGAAAGTTGCACGTCAATTACTAGGCAGTTGGCCCGAGCAACGGACGAAATTGCTCATCTCACTGGAAGGGGTAGTTTGAGGGGGTGGAGGTGACATTAGTGAAAACCGCACATTCACGGGGTAGGCGGAAAGTTGCACATCCACGGTCTGCTAGTTGCACATCGACTACTAGGCAGTTGCAGAAAACGAGGTACTAAATTGCACACAAAAAAATTCATCGAAACATACTCATGCGGGATCTAGTTTAGAAGAGCACGTCGTAAGGGTTCCAACGGTGAAAGCGGATCTTAATTTCGATGTTTGGTTCTAAAGTTATGGCTTTTAAAATGAAAAGGAACTCTAAATTAATGTGTTCACACCTGGTTGCTTTCCAATCCGTAATTAAAAACATGCTGCATGCCCTTTCTATCTTTTTTACAATAGGAAAGAATCTTTTCTTTTTTGTTTGATGAGGATATAAACTTGCTAAAAGTGGCAGCCGCTGCGGAGCGCTAGCGAGCGTCCTGCCGCTCGCTAGACGCGTCCATGTTTAAATATATGTTCAGATTTCCAAAAAAAGCCAGAAATATGAGAAATATCATCTCATGCGAATTTGGTTCTATGAAAAAACTAATGAAGGCATTTAAATATATTTTCAGATTTCCAAAAATAGCCAAAAACATGAGAAATATCATCTCATGCGTATTTGGTTCTATGATAAATCTACAAAAATTACCCAAGCTATATATCTTGGTATTTCAAAAATCATCTCATGCATATTTGATTCTATGAAAAGAAGAGGTGAGGCGATTCCTGGATGTGCACCACGTTGCACGGGAGCACCTATGGTGGAAGACTGAGGAGCCTCGTCTCCGGGTCCCATTATCCTCTCTCCTACCGCGAGGAGCTCCCGCTGAACGAAGACCTCCCGACCTCACTCCCACTCCCACTCCCACCATGCCGCTAATCCAATGCTCCCCGCGCGTCCTCCTCCTCCGCCGCCAACGCTTCACGCCGCACCACCCATTCCCCGCTTCCACTTTGGCCCTCCCCGTCCGCCGCTCCACCGCCCTCCGGGCCGAGCCGGAGCCCCAGCCGCAGCCGTCCACTTCCACTGCCGAGCCGCCGGGCACCTACGACGACAGCGGGGACGGCCCCGTGGAAATCCGCGCCCCGACGCTGTTCTCCGTCGACGACAACCCCACCCCGCTGCAGGTCGCCACGAGCGTCATGCTCACCGGTGCCATCTCCGTCTTCCTCTTCCGCTCCCTCCGCCGCCGCGCTCGCCGCGCCAAGGAGCTCGTAATCCTCATTCATTTCTACCTCCCACCACCGCTCTCCAGTACAATCGCACCCTACATTCCTACGCCGTTACGCTGATACTGGTGTGGGTGATTGGTGCAGAGGGTGCGGTCCGGTGGGATGAAGAAGCCCAGGAACCTGAGCGAGGAGGCCCTGGAGGCGCTGAGGATGGTGAGCACCTCGCCGGTGGAGACTAATAAACCGCCGTCGCCCGTGCAGGCGCTGCTCGGGGGAATTGCGGCCGGGGTCATCGCGCTGTTCCTGTACAAGTTCGCTAGCACCGTCGAGGCCTCGCTCAACCGGCAGACCATCTCCGACAATTTCTCGGTCAGCTCTCCACAATTGTGCTTGTTTCTTTCTGTATTTTGTACTGTATTTCTTTGTTCAAGTTCAGTGCTCGCCGAAATTTACACGAAACGCAGTTGTTTTACAATAGCAGTAAACTGAATGCCACGTATCAGTATGAATGAATTCTCAAGGGGCCTGCATACCTTAATAAAGATTAATTCTGAACATGTAAAGAAAAATTCAAATACATTTGATTGTATGAATCATGCTTTTAAGTTTTAACCCCAAAATACATAGGCATCAACCCACGCACAACCCTACACTGAATGATGTGGTGATCAAAACACATGAAAAGCAAAAATCAAGACACATTTGCCACAAGATTGTGAGGATTACCAGGGTAACATCCTGTGGTTTTTGATTCCTGGTTAGTAGTGCTGGAAAATGAATTACAGGAAAGGGCTAATTTCTCACAAAGTGAAATGCAGGGTTTACCATATGAATTATAACTAGGTCGCACGTTGTCTGATCTGATCGAATCTGTTTTTGTTTTTCTCCAGGTTCGCCAGATAACAGTAACAATAAGGTACACACAACTTCATCCATTTTCTGCTTGTTCTGTGTATTGCGTTGTTATCCTTCAGCGAGTCTAATTAAAAGAAAAATTGACTTTCCTCTGCAGAACAATTATAAATGGGCTGTGCTACCTAGCAACATTTGTGTTTGGAATCAACGGGGTGGGATTGATACTCTATTCCCTCCAGCTTACTTTTAACTCTCTCATGGACGATGACTCTAGCAGCTCATCCGTAGAGAAAATCAGCGAGCAATCCAGCACAATGGCTTCATCTAGTAGCTCCACAAGTGACAGCGTATCGGACAATAGTGACTTGCAGCAGATCTCGGACAAGAGTAAAAACTCATCGGAGTAGCTGAGGCCATGCAATGCAGTTGCCAAAATTCAAGAGTACATACATAATAGGACAATCCTTGTGAGGAGCCATTATTCTCATCTTAGGCTCTACTGTCGTTTTTGAGTGCAAATGCTATGCTAATGAACTTTCAGTTAGGCTAGTAGTAAAATGTGGTGAAATATTTTGGATTGAACTGCAAAAATACATTTGGTAGTACAATGAATTGCCATCGGCCCAAAATTCTCGGCAGAAACTATTGTTCTACGGTTTGAATAACGTTAATTGCATTTCCTCACTGCTAGTGTCATCTTAGATACTGTTGCTGCCCTGTAATAGGTACAAATGCTGCTTGGTTTCATGCCAATATTTTGCATGCCAATAATTGGCAAGACGACATTTGACAAACCAAAAGTTGGCAACTGTCTTAGAGATTGGCAACAAAAATTAGTAGCCAACCAATTGGTTGCCAATTTTTGAACTTGCCAATACATTGGCATCAAACCGATAACCTCAGCAATGTCTAAGGGCAAGTGCTTTTTGGTTGCATCTGCACAAACAGTTTCTTCAGAGCTATCCAAAAGAAACTGTAGTGAAAATAAGCTCTAGAGAATCTCTAGTGTATAAGGCCGTGTTTGTTTGGGCTTTTGCTTCTTCTTTTGCAGCTTTTCTACTTTTGCCAGAAAGCCATAAAAGCTCCTAAATAGGTGCTGCTCCAGAAGCACCTATTTAGGAGGTTTTATGGCTTTTGGAGCCAAATATTGTTATATTGATTTATCAAAAGCCATAAAGGCTGCAAAAGCACCTATTTAGGAGCTTTTATGGCTTTTTGGTCATTGGTCAAAGAAAAAAGATGCAAAAGCATAAGTAAAAGCCCAAACAAACAGGGCCTTATTGGTTTATGTGATCTTAGCTTATTCTGAGTTCTCTGATGAAAATTCAGTGATTTTGGACTGCAGTATGCTTATTCTGAGTTCATGGTGCACAGGACTTCCAAGTCCATTTAAGAAGAGGATATGTGTCTGATGGTGAAAACCCTCGATATGGGAGATCAAGCAGACCCCTTTTGTGATTCGGCCAAGGCTAAACCACTCCAAGAAACTACGGGCTAACTAGGAACAAGGACACAATCATATACCTATGTTCAGCGCACCCGGAGGGAGGTGTTATACTTGATGGATGATAACATCGTTTGTTACAAACTCAAGATGAGCTCTCTAGGTTAATTTGGGCAGTGCTCGGAAGGGCTCTAGGGCTATAGCTAGCTGCCGTGAGCACCCTTCTTCTTCTTCCTCTCCTCTCTATCTAGCTCTCAAGTGTGGGTGGTTGAAAGAGCGTCGGATCCCTCCTATTAGCCTTGGTCCCCCCCCTTATACAGGTGATACGCCGTATCTACTTTTTCAAACATTTTTTGCTTTTATTTTGGACTCTAATTTGCATGAAACTAATCCGAACTAACATTGTTTTCAACAGAACTACCATGATATTATTTTTGTACAAGAATAAAAGTTCTCGGATTGGGCTGAAAATTTACGAAGATTATTTTCAGAATATATAAAAATTATTGGCAAAGAGAACTATTGGAGGGGGCACCAGAGAGCCACGAGCTCAGGGGGCGCGCCCTGTGAGCTTGTGGGTCCCACAGGCCACCGTTAACCCTAACTCCAACTCCATAAGTATCGTCTCGAGGAGAAAAAATCAGACGGAAGGAACCATCACATTTTACGATACGGAGTCGCCGCCACCTTCTGTTCTTCATCAGGAGGGCTGATCTGGAGTCCATTCGGGACTTCGGAGGGTAAAATTCGTCATCATCAACCCTTCTCCATCAACAATTCCATGATGCACACCATTGGGAGTGAGTATTTCCTTCGTAGGTTTGCTGGACGGTGGTGGAATTGGATGAGATTTGTCACGTAATCGAGTCAATTTGTTAGGGCTTGATCCCTAGTATCCACTGTGTTCTGAGACTGATGTTGCTATGACTTTGCTATGCTTAATGCTTGTCACTAGGGTCCGACTGCCATGATTTCAGATCTGAACCCTTTATGTTTTCATGAATATATTTGAGTTCTTGATCCTATCTGCTAGTTATATGCACTTGTTATTGTTCTGATCCGTAGACCCCAAAGTGACAATAGTTGAGATACTCTCCGACGATGATTGTAATTCGAGGAGTTCATGTATCCACCTTGTGTTAATGCTTTGTTCCGATTCTCTATTAAAAGAAGGCCTTAATATCCCTTAGTTTCCATATGGACCCTGTTGCCACAAGGGGGGGGGGGGGTAGGAATGCAAGTTCTTATTGTAAGCACGTATGACTATATATGGAATACAAGCCTATATCGAATTGATGAATTGGAGCTATTGTGTATCACTCTAGGTTGTGACTGTTATATGATGAATATCATCCAACGCAAATATCCATCGTTGATCCAATGCCTACGCTTTTCTCATATTGATATTTGCCAAGTTACTATTGTTGTTGTTGTTGTTGTTACAATCATCACAAACTGCTCATGTTACTATTCATGTTACTGTTGTTGTTGTTGTTGTTGTTGTTGTTGTTGTTGTTGTTGTTGTTGTTGTTGTTGTTGTTGTTGTTGTTGTTGTTGTTGTTACAATCATTACAAATTGCTCATGTTACTATTTCTACTGCTACTGTTACTGTCAAAACTATCAAACTACTGTGCTATTGAACACTTTGCTGCGGAGATATTATTTCTCAAGTATGGTTGAACTGACAACTCAACTGCGAAGGCTCATAAATATTTCTTTTGGCTCCCCTTGTGTCTAATCAACAAATTTGGGTGAAATACTACCCTCGAAGATTGTCGCGATCCGCTATATTGTGGGTTATCAAGACCTTTTTCTGGCACCATTTCCGGGAAGCATAGCTCTATCTATTGAGTTCACTTGGGATTTTTACACTATGAAAAATCTAAAAGACACTAAGACCAAGATCGTACCCTCTAAGACGAGGGGAGGTAAGGAACTGTCGTCTAGATACGCACTTGATTCATCTTCTGTTTTAAGTAGGCTCACGACCCCACCACCTACTATTCATTCTGAAATGTCGCAAGTAATTGATGATACTACTTCTGTTATAAATGGAACTTGTGATGATGCTAGTACTTTGCTAGATGATACTGTCCCACTAGGTAAATTTCTTAATGAACAAATTGTTAAAGCAAAAGAACTTGAAACTACTGAAACTGATGAAAACTATAATTCATCTATTATGCCTAGCTCTCCTACTAGAGTTGAAATGCCTAAGATATGTGATGGTTACGTTATAGATGGGGGGATAGCTAGAGAATTTGTTGCTTGTAATGATACAGATGGTGTTAAGAAATTACCAAGTAAGCTGAAAGAAAAAGTTATGATAGAGAGAATGAAATATGATCCTAAGTTTCCTACCTCTCCTATCTTTGTTACCTATAATGATTATGAATTCTTCATCGATCTTGAATTAATTACTTTGGTTGAATCTGATCCTTTTCATGGTTATGAAACTGAAATTGTTGTGGCACACCTTACTAAATTGAATGATATAGCCACCCTATTTGCTCATGAGGAAAAAAATTGCTACTACTGTATACTTAAGTTGTTTCCTTTATCATTAAAGGGTGATGCTAAGAAATGGTTTAATACTCTTGCTCCTCGTTAAGTGCGTAGTCCCGAGGATATGATATATTACTTCTCTAAAAATATTTTTCTACTCATAAGAAACATGTTGTCTGAAATACTTAACTTTGTGCAATCTGAAGAAGAGGATCTCCCTCAAGTTTGGGGTAGGCTTCTCCAATTACATAATGTTTTGCCTGATCATCCTCTTAAGAAAAATGAAATACTTGATATGTTTTACAATGGACTACATTAAAATTGGTCATGTAAAAATAAACAAATATTTATACATTTCCAAATGGTTTGAAACTTTGTGGGCCTCCTCATTATGATGCATAGTATTTGTGTGTCAATTTTCATAAATAACAAAATTCCTTCAGTGGCTATTAAAACTAGAAAACAGAGAAGAAAAATGAAACAGAAACAGAAAAAGAAAAAGTACAACAGCCTATTGTGCCACTATGCCTCGAGTGCACCGTGCACGGCCTAGCCCACCATCGTGTCGTCTCCTTCCCCTGTTCACCAGAGGTCCACCACGCACGTCGACGCCATCAACGTCCACGGGTTGTCCATCCTATGAGCTCCCCATGTGGATAAGACCACCCTTATGACCTCGAGGTGAAACCCTAGCTCACCCCCTCTCTCTCGCTCGCTCTCTTCTCCCCGCTCAAGACCAACGCCACTACCGCCATGGCCAAGCTCGCCGGCATGGCCACCATCCTCCCCGCCGCCTGAGTCCGTGTACCTCCACTCCACTGTGGTCGTCTTTGTCGCCTGGACCCATGAGATCAAGCCGGAGAGCCCCACACCACGTGGATCGAGCTCTTCTTCCTACCTCGGCCATCGTCGTACATCGTCGAATCCATCCACCGTATGCAGCTCCTAAGCTCTCAGCCACCTTGTGCTCCTCGTGAGCACCGCACATTCTACCTCTGTTTTGACTTTGTTTTGTTGCTTCTGGCCGCCGTGTCGCCGTTGCCGAAGCTCGTGCTCTTGGGCTTCCGAGGAACCCAACGCCGCCCCCGTTCACCTTGCCATGTCCCCTAGCGTCAGATCCGTCTACGCCCGACTCTGGCCTCCGCCTATCGTTGCTACTCCGGCCAACCCCACAGCTGCCAGCACCACCATTCAACGCGCGACGCCCGAGGCATTCGAACGCGCCTAGCCCCACATCCAACCGAGGCCTATGGCCTTTTCTGGCAAGAACCCAAGCCTCCGCCGTCGCTTTGGTCACCAGCGTTTCGCCCCCGGTGCGCCACCGTTGCCGTGTCACTAACCGGTGGGCCTCCTATCATTAGCGCGTTGACTAAACCCCTTCAGCTACTGGCATGCAAGCCCAGTCATTGTAGCATTAGGTTTAACTTAATTAAAACGGTTGTCACTCTGTCACTGTCAGTAGGATCACCACCCTAATTAACTTAATTAGACTAAGTAAATTCTGTTAATACTAACTGTCTCACTAACTACTGGGTCCCGCTGGACCAGTTGACCAGTCAACCTACTGACTGGGCTAGCCCCAGTCAATGACTTGTGGGTCCCTGTTGACCTGGTTGACTAGTCAACATGTCATCAATTGACCTCCTGACTCAGCCCTTGGCCCCACCTGTCAGCCTCCAACACACATTGTTGTGTACACTATGTGCACATAACAATTTGTATTTAATACTTTTTGAATTAAAATAAATCTAGAAATTTAATTAAAACTTTGAAAAAGCATATAAAATAACATATAAGTGAGATGAAAATAATTTATATATGGAAGTTGATCAGAAACAAAATCTAAATATGCCATCTATATACCTATTAGACCCGTCTAACATAATGGACCTGGACATTTTGCATCAGGATCATCTTACCTAATCATACCTGGAGTCGGGAAATCATTGTCAGATGTTTTCCCTCTTCTTTTAAAATGTTTAGAACTGCATTAGAGCATAGCATTAACACACTTTGCCATGACATGCATCTGTGTTGCATTTGTATGCCCATTATTTATTTGTCCCCCCACCCCTCTATTCTTTCGGTAGACTCTGAGACTTCCGCTGCCACCGATTACGTATACGTCGTTGATGACTCGTCCATCTCGGCAGAGCTTCCAGGCAAGCAAACCCCCTTGATCATTCTATTATCGCCTATTCCTTCTCTCTGTTGTTTGCATTAGAGTTGTGATATTGTTATGCTTTATAGGTAGATCCTATACTATTGCATAGTCTGTCTTTGATACTATTGTTTATACCATACCTATTATCCTATATGCTTAGTATAGATATGCTAGAGTCCCATCAATGGGCCTACATACTTGTTCGTCTGACATGCTATACTATCGCACCGCGATCCCTTCGAGTGGTGATCACATATAAGCCTTATACCACATACTATATATGTTACTTCGGTGGACTCCGAACTTCGGTGGCCTATGACATGGAGCGAGGTGGACTGCAATGAGATGTCGACGAAGACAAAGAATATTACTGCTTTATATTATATACACTATACATGATACATGTTATGATTAAAGTCGGGTCGGCTCGAAGAGCACCCATGAGAGTTTCTCTAAGGCGGAGCGACAGGGCAAGTGGAGACCATCTAGGAGAGAGGTGGGCTTGGGTCCCGTCAATGTCCACGGTTATTTCATAATAACACACTTAACAAGATTGGGTATTTGATCTGAGACTGCCACTAACATATACGCACTAACCGCTGCATGGGATAATGGTTTATGGGGCCCTAGGCATCGTATGTTCGTTCTGAAAGCTCTACAGATGTCACAATGGAGCGGGCTAAGATGGTTATGTCTAGATCCAGAGGTGGGTTTCGTCCCCGGCCAATCACGCAACATACACGAGTGCTTAGGGTGATGATTCCATGACCCCTTCGCGCTTAGGATTTAGGCTGCGTGTTGACCTCTCTGGAGAGATTAGGTTGGACGGCATGTCGATCATTAGAGGTCGGGCATTACCCTAAAAAATGTGTCTGGCCAGAGGTAATCAAGCGTATCGGGGAATGTGGTGCACTCCTGCAGGGAAGTAATCTATTCGAAAAGTCATGTCCACAGTAACAAGACAACTTGGAGTTGTATCCCAACCTCTTACAACTAAAACTGGATACTTGATAAAACACACCTGATGACAGACAAATACCCCTAGAGATCGCTTTCTCACAGGATCATGAGGAGAGGATCTTTGGGCAGGTTATTGCTATGTGTATATACAAGATGATACCATATATGCTCCTTGCTTGTACTACTGAAAGATGTAGTCTTCGATATGATGAGCTTCCCCCTCTTATTCTGGCACTTTTGCAGTTTAGTCCATAGATATTAACCCATTCCTTTGATGTCGATGCATATCTAGTATAGATCTAATATAAGTCTTGCGAGTACTTCGGATGAGCACTCATCGTTGCTTTGCTACTCTTTTCATTTGACCCGGTTGCTGTAACAGCTGGTACTACCGCGGATGTAGGTTGCCCCGATGGTGCGTACTACATGGAGACCGATGACCGGGAGTAGTCCGGAGGTCCCAAGCAGGAGGCCTCGCCTTTCGATCTAGTGTCGTTGTTTTGCTCCGCCCTCTTAAGGAAAACTTGTCTAACTATGTCTGTACTCATATAATATTTGCTTTCATGAGTGATGTATTTCGAGTCCTCATGGCCCTGGCTTGTAATATTAAGTTTTACGTTTACATTTGTGTCATAGATTTGAGTTGTGATATTGACGTGAGTCACCGTCCATGATTGTGCATGATGCGTATATGGTTAGTGCATGATTGTAAACGAGTGCTCACATCATTGATGGCATGATCCTTATGTGCGGCCTCTAGCGTGAAATGATGATCCCTTCTCTTTCTCCCTGACGATGAGGGAGGCCTCCTCCTTTGACTTGTTCCTCATTCATCATCTATTCATTCTCCTCCAAGAGCGTCACTCACTCTAGCCGCAGGGGACGCGACATGGCGACAAGATACACAGCGGTGTTAAACTTAGAAGTAGATGTTGTGAGCTATTCGGTCATGACAATGGCCTTTTATAGTCGTGAGAGGCGGGCGACAGGAAAATGTGGTGAGCGCCGAAAAAATGTGGTGGGATTGGCCCCAAGCAGTTGGCACGTGATGACTGCCATTAATTGACATGCTTCTCTGTGCCATGGTTGTCTGTGCTATTGGCAGGGAGAGAGGATGAGTTGCACAGAAGGATGGGGAGGTGATACATCCATTTTGCATCATGTTTTTCTACTGTTATTTACAATGTTTTATGCATAATAATGCTTTTTGGAGTAATTCTAATGCCCTTTCTCTCATAATATGCAAGGTTTACACAAAGAGGGAGAATACCGGTAGCTGGAATTCTGGACCTGAAAAAGCTATGTTAGAGTTACCTATTCTGCACATCTCCAAATGAGCTGAAATTTATGGAGAATTGTTTTAAAAAATACTGGAGCAAATAACTACCAAGGGGGCCACCTGGTGAGCACAAGACACTAGGGCACGCCAGGCCCCCCAGGCGCGCCCTGGTGGGTTGTGCTCAGCCCATCCCACCTCTGGTGCCCATCTTCTGGTATAGGTCATTTTGACCTAGAAAACGTAAGGGGGGACTTTCAGGATGGAGCACCGCCGTCTCGAGGCAGAACTTGGGCAGGAGCACTTTTGCCCTCCAGCGGAGCGATGCCCCGGGGGAACTTCCCTCCCGGAGGGGGAAATCGAAGCCATCGTCATCACCAACCACCCTCTCATCTTTGGGAGGCCAATATCCATCAACAACTTCAACAACACCATCTCCTCTCAAACCCTAGTTCATCTCTTGTGTTTAATCTTTGCACCGGAACCTCAGATTGGTACATGTGGGTGACTAGTAGTATTGATTACATCCTGTAGTTGATTACTATATATATGGTTTATTTGGTGGAAGAATATATGTTCAGATCCATTATAATATTTAATACCCCTCTGATCTTGAGCATGATTATCATTTGTGAGTAGTTACTTTTGTTCTTGAGGTCACGGGAGAAATCTTGTTGCAAGTAATCATGTGAACTTGATATGTGTTCAATATTTTGATGATATGTTTGTTGTGATTTCCTTAGTGGTGTCATGTGAACATCGACTACACGACACTTCACCATCTTTGGGCCTAAGGGAATGCATCGTGGAGTAGTTATTAGATGATGGGTTCCTAGTGACAGAAGCTTAAACCCTAGTTTATGCGTTACTTTGTAAGGGACCGATTTGGATCCAAAAGTTTAATGTTATGGTTAGATTTTATCTTAATACTTTTCTCGTAGTTGTGGATGCTTGCGAGGTGGTGAATCATAAGTAGGAGGTTTGCTCAAGTAAGAACAACACCTAAGCACCGGTCCACCCACATATCAAATTATTAAAGTAGCGAACACGAATCAAACCAACATGATGAAAGTGACTAGATGAAATTCCAGTGTACCCTCAAGAACGCTTTGCCTATTATAAGAGACTGTTTGGCAAGTACTTTGCCACAAAAGGATTGGGATACCTTGCTGCAATTTACTTACCGTTACCGTTACTTTCCCGTTACAAATTATCTTGCTATCAAACCACCTGTTACCGACTATTTTAGTGCTTGCAAAAAATACCTTGTTGAAAACTACTTGTCATTTCCTACTGCTCCTTGTTGGGTTTGACACTCTTACTTATTGAAAGGACTACGATTGATCCCCTATACTTATGGGTCATCAACACTCTTTTCTGGCATGGTTGCCGGGGAGTGAAGCGCTCTTGGTAAGTGGAAATTGGTAAGGAAAAATTATTACTACGTGCTGAAATTTATTGTCACTTGCTACGATGGAAAACCATCCTTTGAGGGGTTTGTTCGGGGTATTTTCACCTCGACCGGAACCACAATTAGTTGCCCCTCAACCTACTGGACCTATGGAAAATATTGGTTACGAAATTCCTTTGGGTATGATAGAACAACTGCTAGCTAATCCTTATGCAAGAGATGGAACTGAACATCCTGATATGCACTTGATATATGTGGATGAAATTTGTGGATTATTTAAGCATGCAGGTCTATCCAGAGATGAAGCTAAGAAGAAGGTTTTCCCTTTATATTTGAAGGGAAAGGTATTGACATGGTATAGGCTATGAGATGATATTGGATCTTGGAACTTGAATCGATTGAATTGGAATTTCACCAAAACAATTATCCTATGCATCTAGTTCATCGTGATCGGAATTATGTTGGGGAACGTTGCATGGAAAACAAAAAAAATTCTATGCACATGCAAGATCTATCCATGGAGATGCATAGCAACGAGAGTGGAGAGTGTGTCTACGTACCCTCGTAGACCATAAGAGGAAGCGTTTATTAATGCGGTTGATGTAGTCGAACTTCTTCGCGACCCAACCGACAAAGTATCGAACGTATGACACCTCCGCGTTCAGCACACGTTCAGCTCAGTGATGTCCTTGCCTTCTTGATCCAGTAAGACGAGCGAAGTAGTAGACGAGTTCCGGCAGCACGACGGCATGGTGACGGTGGTGATAATGCTATCTTTAGAGCTTCGCCTAAGCAATCCAATAATATGACCGAGGGACAAAATTGTGGAGAGGGGCGCCGCACATGGTTAAGAGATTGTCGTGGTTATGTGTGGCGCCCCTCCCACATATATATAGGTGGGGCGAGAGGGGAGGCAGATAGGAGGCGCCCCAAGTGGGGCCAAATCCCACTTGAGCTCCTGCCCCTAGCCGCCCCCCATGTTTGTGTGCGGGGGGAAGGCGGGGGGAGGTGGCATCCCCCCTCTTTCCTTTCTCTCATGAGAAGGGAAAGGCAGGAGGGGCCAACCCTCCCCTTTTCCTTCCCCTAGGGCCGGGGCCAGGGGGCGGTGCACCAGCCCCCTTGTGGGCTGGCGTGTCCCTCCCCTTGGCCCATTAGGCCCATAGACCTTCCTGGGGTGTCCGGAACCCCTTCTGGTGATCCGATGACTACACGATGCACTCCCGAAACTCTTCCAATGTCCAAATAATATCGTCCTATATATCAATTTTACCTTTGGACCATTCTAGAGCTCATCGTCATGTCTGTGATCTCATCTGGGACTCCGAACAACATTCGGTCACCAAATCATATAACTCATATAATACTATATCATCAACGAACGTTAAGCATGCGGACCCTCCGGGTTCGAGAACTATGTAGACATGACCGAGACACCTCTCTGGTCAATAAGCAATAGCGGAACCTGGATGCCCATATTGGTTCCTACATATTGTACGAAGATCTTAATTGGTCGAACCGTAATGACAACATACGTAATTCCCTTTGCCTGTCGGTATGTTACTTGCCCGAGATTCGATCGTCGGTATCTCTATGACTAGTTCAATCTCATGACTGACAAGTCTCTTTACTCGTTTCGTAATACATCATCTCGTAACTAACTCCTTAGTCACTTTGCTTGCAAGCTTCTTGTGATGTGTATTACCGAGAGGGCCCAGAGATACCTCTCTAATACTTGGAGTGACATGTTCCAATCTCGATCCATGCCAACTCAACAGACACCTTCGGAGATACCTGTAGAGCATCTTTATGATCACCTAGTTACGTTGTGACGTTTGATAGCACACAAGGTATTCATCCGGTATCTGGAAGTTGCATGATCTCATGGTCGAAGGAACACGTATTTGACATTCAAGAAAGCAGTAGCAATAAACTGAACAATCATATGCTAAGCTAATAGATGGGTCTTGTTCATCACATCATTCTCCTAATGATGTGATCCCGTTATGAAATAAAAACTCATGTCTATGGTTAGGGAACCTTAACCATCTTTGGTCAACGAGCTAGTCGAGTAGAGGCTCACTAGGGACACGGTATTTGTTTATTTATCCACACATGTATTTAAGTTTCCGGTCAATACAATTCTAGCATGAATAATAAACCTCTATCATGATTAAGGAAATATAATAATAACCATTTTATTATTGCCTCTAGGTCATATTTCCATTAAATTATATATATATATATATATATATATTTGGCCTCATAAAGGAGAAAGTATCGCTCTAGCTTGGGGAGGCTTAATTCAATGTTATATTCATGCCCCAATCATGAGGTCTCGAGAGAAGTTATTATTCAGAACTTTTATGATCGGCTTTCTCGTGATGATCAATCCATGCTCGATACTTCTTGTACTGGTTCTTTTATGAAGAAGACTATTGAATTCAGGTGGGATCTTTTAGAAAGAACTAAATGCAACTCTGAAGATTGGGAACTCTGTTGGGAATCATTGCATGGAAAACAAAAAAATTCTACGCACAGGCAATGATCTATCCATGGAGACGCATAACAACGAGAGGAGGAGAGTGTGTCTACGTACCCTCGTAGACCGTAAGCAGAAGCGTTTCACAATGCAGATGATGTAGTCGAACTTTCTTCGCGCTCCAACCGATCTAGTAATGAACTCACGGCACCTCCACGTTCTGCACACGTTCAGCTCAGTGACGTCCTTGGCCTTCTTGATCCAGCAAGACAGCGAGGTAGTAGATGAGTTCTGATAGCACGATGGTGTGGTGACGGTGACGGTGATGTAATCTCCGCAGGGCTTCGCCTAAGCACTACAAAAATATAACTGAGGGAGTAAATGGTGGACGGGGGCGTCGCACACGGCTAAGACAATGTTGTGTCCTTGTGTGGCGCCCCCTCCCCATATATATATATATATATATATATATATATATATATATATATATATATATAGGTGGGAGGAAGGGAGGAGCAGCCAAAGGAGGCGCCCAAGTAGGAGGAATCCTACTTGGGGTCCCTCCCAAGCCGCCCCTCCCCTTTCCTTATTTGGAGTGCGGGGAAAGGCAAGGGAGGGTGGTGCCCCCTTCCTTTCGCCCATGACAGGGAAAGGCAGGAGGGGCTAGCTGATATGTCTCCAACGTATCTATAATTTTTTATTGTAACATGCAATTATATTATCTGTTTTGGATGTTTTATATGCATTAATATGCTATTTTATACTATTTTGGGACTAACTTATTAACCTAGAGCTCGGTGCCACTTTCTGTTTTTTCCTTATTTTTGAGCTTCGCAAAAAAGGAATACCAAACGGAGTCCAAACGGAATAAAACCTTCGCGATGATTTGCCTTGGACCAGAAGACACCCAGGAGACTTGGAGTGCAAGTTAGAAGAGCCATGAGGCGACCACAAGGGTAGAGGGCGCGCCCCCTACCTTGTGGGCCCCTCGGTGACCCCCTGTCCTAGATCTTCCTCCTATATATTCACATATATTTCCAAACCACCAGAAGCATCCATGAAAACACTTTTCCACTGCCGCAACCTTCTGTCCCCATGAGATCCCATCTTGGGGCCTTTTCCGTCATCCTGTCGAGGGGGATTCGATCATGGAGGGCATTTACATCAACTTTATTGCTCTTTTGATGAAGCTTGAGTAGTTTACCTCAAACCTACGGGTCCATATCTAGTATCTAGATGGCTTCTTCTCTCTCTCTTTGATTCTCAATACCATGTTCTCATCGATGTTCTTGGAGATCTATCCGATGTAATCTTCTTTGCGGTGTGTTTGTCGAGATCCGATGAATTGTGGATTTATCATCAGCTTATCTATGAATATTATTTTAATCTTCCCTGAATTCTTATATGCATGATTTGATATCTTTGTAATTATCTTCGAACTATCGGTTTAGTTTGGCCAACTAAATTGGTTTTTCTTGCAATGGGAGAAGTGCTTAGCTTTGGGTTCAATTTTGTGGTGTCCTTTCCCTGTGATAGTAGGGGCAGCAAGGCACGTATTGTATTATTGCCATCGAGGATAAAAGGATGGGGTTTACATCATATTGCTTGAGTTTATTCCTCTACATCATGTCATCTTACTTAATGCGTTACTCTATTCTTCATGAACTTAATACTCTAGATGCAGGCAGGAGTGGGTCGATGTGTGGAGTAATAGTAGTAGATGGAGGCAGGAGTCGGTCTACTTGACACGGATGTGATGCCTATATTTCATAATCATGGCCTTAGATATCGTCATAACTTTGCGCTTTTCTATCAATTGCTCGACAGTAATTTGTTCACCCACCCTATTATTTGCTATCTTGAGAGAAGCCTCTAGTGAAACCTATGGCCCCCGGGTCTATTTTCCATCATATAAGTTTCCGATCTTCTATTTTCCATCGTATTAGTTTCCAAACTACTATTTTGCAATCTTTTACTTTCTGATCTATAAATCCAAAAAAACCCCAAAAATATTTATCTTTTGTTTAGTTTTATCTATCTCTATCAGATCTCACTTTTGCAAGTGACTGTGAAGGGATTGACAACCCCTTTATCGCGTTCGGTGCAAGTTGTTTGATTGTTTGTGTAGGTATTGGTGATTTGTGCGTTGTCTCCTACTGGATTGATACCTTGGTTCTCTAACTGAGGGAACTACTTATCTCTACTTTGCTGCATCGCCCTTTCCTCTTCAAAGGAAAAACCAACGCAAGCTCTAGAAGTAGGCGCTGTTGCCGGGGAGATCTACACCAAGTCAAGATCTATATCAAGCCTACCAAGTACCCATCATAAACTCTCATCTCTTGCATTACATTATTCGCCATTTGCCTCTCGTTTTCCTCTCACCCACTTCTAAAATGATTTTCGAAAAGATTTGCATTTTTATTCGCCTTCTTTTTCGTCCTTGTTTTCGTTTGCCCTTATGTATTACTTGGTTTATTTGCTCGTTTGCTTGGTATAATTGTGTGTTTATTGAAAATCAGAAGCAAATAGTTTATGGATCCTCATCCACTTGCTAATCTTTTTCAAAGATCCAACTATGACAAACCAATTGCTAGTGAGTTGTGCAATATATTATCTTTATGAAGTTTTGCTTGGAATCCGTGAATCTAAAAATTGTGATGAAGTGCTTTATGAAGTGATTCACGGTAGATCCTTGAATGAAAAGCATGATTGCAATGATGTTATTATAAATTCTCTTAATGTAAATTGTGCTAATAATATGCAAAACCCCAAGCTTGGGGATACTAATTTTGCTATGTCTACTACTTGTTGCAATGATCATGATTGGGTGATTCTTCTTATGATCTTGAAAAGTTATTTAAGCCCTATGATGAATATGTTGGGTAACGTAGCAGAAATTCAAAATTTTCTTACGTGTCACCAAGATCTATCTATGGAGAGACCAGCAACGAGGGGAAGGAGAGTGCATCTACATACCCTTGTAGATCGCTAAGCGGAAGCGTTCAAGTGAACGGGGTTGATGGAGTCGTACTCGTCGTGATTCAGATCACCGATGATCCTAGTGCCGAACGGACGGCACCTCCGCGTTCAACACACGTACAGCCCGGTGACGTCTCCCATGCCTTGATCCAGCAAGGAGAGAGGGAGAGGTTGATGAAGATTCAGCAACACGACGGCGTGGTGGTGAATGCAGGGCGTCACAGTAGCAGGGCTTCGCCTATACTACGAGAGAGAGACGTAACGGGGAGAGGGGAAAGCACCAAAGGCTGAGGTATGAAAACCCTCCTCTCCCCCACTATATATAGGAGGGCCAAGGGGGGGGTGCGCAGCCTAGGAGATCCAATCTCCTAGGTGCGGCGGCCAGGGGAGGTTTCCCTCCCCCCCCCCAAGGCACTTAGGGGTGCCTTCCACTAGTGGGACTCCTCCCCATGGAAACCCTAGGCGCATGGGCCTATAGGGGCTGGTGCCCTTGGCCCATATAGGCCAAGGCGCACTCCCTACAGCCCATGTGGCCCCCGGGACAGGTGGCCCCACCCGGTGGGCCCCCGGGACCCCTCCGGTGGTCCCGGCACAATACCGATAACCCCGAAACTTGTCCCGATGGCCGAAACAGCACTTCCTATATATAATTCTTTACTTCCGGACCATTCCGGAACTCCTTGTGACGTCCGGGATCTCATCCGGGACTCCGAACAATATCTGGGTTACTGCATACACATATCTTCATAACCTTAGCGTCACCGAACCTTAAGTGTGTAGACCCTACGGGTTCGGGAGACATGCAGACATGACCGAGATGACTCTCCGGTCAATAACCAACAGCGGGATCTGGATACCCATGATGGCTCCCACATGTTCCACGATGATCTCATCGGATGAACCACGATGTCAAGGACTTAATCAATCCCGTATTCAATTCCCTTTGTCTATCGGTATGTTACTTGCCCGAGATTCGATCGTTGGTATCCAATACCTTGTTCAATCTCGTTACCGGCAAGTCTCTTTACTCGTTCCGTAACACATCATCCCGTGATCAACTCCTTGGTCACATTGCGCATATGATGATGTCCTACCGAGTGGGCCCAGAGATACCTCTCCGTTTACACGGAGTGACAAATCCCAGTCTCGATCCGCATAAAACAATAGATACTTTCGGAGATACCTGTAGTGCACCTTTATAGTCACCCAGTTACGTTGTGACGTTTGATACACCCAAAGCACTCCTACGGTATCCAGGAGTTACACGCTCTCATGGTCGAAGGAAGAGATACTTGACATTGGCAAAGCTCTAGCAAATGAACTACACGATCTTTGTGCTAGGCTTAGGATTGGGTCTTGTCCATCACATCATTCTCCTAATGATGTGATCCCGTTATCAACGACATCCAATGTCCATGGTTAGGAAACCGTAACCATCTATTGATCAACGAGCTAGTCAACTAGAGGCTTACTAGGGACATGGTGTTGTCTATGTATTCACACGTGTATTACGATTTCCGGATAATACAGTTATAGCATGAATAAAAGACTATTATCATGAACAAAGAAATATAATAATAATCAATTTATTATTGCCTCTAGGGCATATTTCCAACAGTCTCCCACTTGCACTAGAGTCAATAATCTAGTTCACATCGCCATGTGATTAACACTCACAGGTCACATCGCCATGTGACTAATACCCAAGAGTTTACTAGAGTCAGTAGTCTAGTTCACATCACTATGTGATTAACACTCAATGAGTTTTATGTTTGATCATGTTGCTTGTGAGAGAGGTTTTAGTCAACGGGTCTGAACCTTTCAGATCCGTGTGTGCTTTACAAATCTCTATGTCATCTCCTAGATGTAGCTACCATGCTCTATTTGGAGCTATTCCAAATAACTGTTCTACTTGGAGCTATTCTAAATTGTTGCTCCATTATATGTATCCGGTATCTCTACTCAGAGCTATCCGGATAGGTGTTAAGCTTGCATCGACGTAACCCTTTACGACGAACTCTTTTTACCACCTCCATAATCGAGAAAATTCCTTAGTCCACTAGTTACTAAGGATAACTTTGACCGCTGTCCTGTGATCCATTCATGGATCACTCTTGTACCCCTTGACTGACTCATGGCAAGGCACACTTCATGTGAGGTACACAGCATAGCATACTGTAGAGCCTATGTCTTAAGCATAGGGGATGACCTTCGTCCTTTGTCTCTATTCTGCCGTGGTCGAGCTTTAAGTCTTAACTTCATACCTTATAACTCAGGCAAGAACTCCTTCTTTGACTGATCCATCTTGAACACCTTCAAGATCATGTCAAGGTATGTGCTCATTTGAAAAGTACCATTAAGCGTTTTGATCTATCCTTATAGATCTTGATGCTCAATGTTCAAGTAGCTTAATCCAGGCTTTCCATTGAAAAATACTTTCCAAATAACCCTATATGCTTTCCAGAAATTCTATGTCATTTCGATCAACAATATGTCAACAACATATACTCATCAGAAATTCTATAGTGCTCCCACTCACTTCTTTGGAAATACAAGTTTCTCAAAAACTTTGTATACACCCAAAATCTTTGATCATCTCATCAAAGCATACATTCCAACTCCGAGATGCTTACTCCAGTCCTCAGAAGGATAGCTGGAGCTTTGCATACTTATTAGCATCTTTCAGGATTGACAAAACCTTCCGGTTGTATCACATACAACCTTTCTTCAAGAAAATCGTCGAGGAAACAATGTTTTGACATCCTATCTGCAAGATTTCATAAATAATGCAGTAATCGCTAATATAATTCCAACAGACTCTTAGCATCGCTACGAGTGAGAAAGTCTCACCGTAGTCAACTCCTTGAACTTGTCAGAAAACATCTTAACGACAAGTCGAGCTTTCTTAATGGTGACATTTACCATCATTGTCCGTCTTCCTTTTAAAATCCATCTGTACTCAACAGCCTTACGACCATCAAGTAGTTCTTCCAAAGTCTACACTTTGTTTTCATATATGGATCCTCTCTCGGATTATATGGCCTCAAGCCATTCATCGGAATCCGGGCCCACCATCGCTTCTCCATAGCTCGTAGGTTCATTGTTGTCTAGCAACATGACTTCCAAGACAGGGTTACGTACCACTCTGAAGTAGTACGCATCCTTGTCATCCTACGATGTTTGGTAGTGACTTGATCTGAAGTCTCATGATCAATATCATAAGCTTCCACTTCAATTGGTGTAGGTGCCACAGGAACAACTCTTTGTGCCCTGCTATACACTAGTTGAAGTAACGGTTTAATAACCTCATCAAGTCTCCACCATCCTCCCACTCAATTCTTTCGAGAGAAACTTTTCCTCGAGAAAGGACCTGATTCTAGAAACAATCCCTTATTGCTTTCGAACCTGAATTAGGAGGTATACCCAACTGTTTTGGGTGTCCTATAAAGATGCATTTATCCGCTTTGGGTTCGAGCTTATCAGCCTGCAACTTTTTCACATAAGCGTCGCAGTCCCAAACTTTTAAGAAATGACAGCTTAGGTTTCTCTAAACCATAGTTCATACGGTGTCATCTCATCGGAATTACGTGGTGCCCTATTTAAAGTGAATGTGGTTGTCTCTAATGCCTAACCCATAAACTATTGTGGTAATTTGATAAGAGACATCATGGTATGCATCATATCCAATAGGGTGCAGTTATGATGTTCGGACACGCCATCACACTATGGTGTTCCAGGCTGTATC
The DNA here is from genome assembly GCF_018294505.1 of Triticum aestivum. Lineage (NCBI taxonomy): Eukaryota > Viridiplantae > Streptophyta > Magnoliopsida > Poales > Poaceae > Triticum > Triticum aestivum. Next base: position 147,672,156 of record NC_057797.1, read on the forward strand.
AGTTGTGAAACAATTTCTACAATGTCTTAATTCTGTGCCAAACTCTTAATTCAGATATTCATCTCTATGATCATATCATAGACATTTTATCCTCTTGTCACAATGATCTTCTACTTCACTCTGAAATTACTTGAACCATTCAATAATTCAGACTTGTGTTTCATCAAGTAAATATTCTCAACATCTACTCGAATCATCTGTGAAGTAAGAACATAACGATATTCACTGCATGCCTCAGCACTCATTGGACTGCACACATCGAAATGTGTTGCTTCCAACAAGTTGCTATCTTGTTCCATTTTACTGAAACCGAGGCTTTTCAGTCATCTTGCCTATGTGGTATGATTTGCATATCTCAAGTGATTCAAAATCAAGCGAGTACAAAACGGTCCATTTGCATGGAGTTTCTTCATGCATATATACCAATAGACATGGTTCGCATGTCCCAAACTTTTCAAAACGAGTGAGTCCAAAGATCCATCAACATGGAGCTTCTTCATGCGTTTCATACCAATATGACTTACATGGCAGTGCCACAAGCAAGTGGTACTATTATTACTATCTTATATCTTTTGGCATGAAAATGTGTATCACTACGATCGAGATTCAATAAACCATTCATTTTAGGTGTAAGACCATTTGAAGGTATTATTCAAATAAACAGAGTAACCATTATTCTCTTTAAATGAATAACCGTATTGCGATAGACATAATCCAATCATGTCTATGCTCAACGCAAACACACAAATGACAATTATTCAGGTTTAATACTAATCTTGATGGTAGAGGGAGCGTGCGATGTTTGATCACATCAAACTTGGAAACACTTCCAACACATATCGTCAGCTCACCTTTAGCTAGTCTCCGTTTATTCCGTAGCTTTTATTTCGAGTTACTAACACTTAGCAACCGAACCGGTATCTATACCCTGGTGCTACTAGGAGTACTAGTAAAGTACACATTAACATAATGTATATCCAATATACTTCTATCGACCTTGCCAGCCTTCTCATCTACCAAGTATCTAGGGTAATTCTGCTCCAGTGGACTGTTCCCCTTATCACAGAAGCACTTAGTCTCGGGTTTGGGTTCAACCTTGGGTTTCTTCACTAGAGCAGCAGCTGAATTGCCGTTTCATGAAGTATCCCTTCTTGCCCTTGCCCTTCTTGAAACTAGTGGTTTCACCAACCATCAACAATTGATGCTCCTTCTTGATTTCTACTTTCGCGGTGTCAAACATCATGAATATCTCAAGGATCATCATATCTATCCCTGATATGTTATAGTTCATCACAAAGCTCTAGCAGCTTGGTGGCAATGACTTTTGAGAAACATCACTATCTCATCTGGAAGATCAACTCCCACTCGATTCAAAGTGATTGTTGTACTCAGACAATCTGAGCACAAGCTCAACGATTGAGGTTTTCTCCTTAGTTTGCAGGCTAAGAAAATCGTCGGAGGTCTCATACCTCTTGACGTGGGCACGAGCCTGAAATCCCAATTTCAGCCCTTGAAACATCTCATATGTTCCGCGATGTTTCGAAAACATCTTTGGTGCCTCAACTCTAAACCGTTTAACTGAACTATCACGTAGTTATCAAAATGTGTATGTCAGATGTTCGCAACATCCACAGACACGTTCGAGGTTCAGCACACTGAGCGGTGCATTAAGGACATAAGCCTTCTAGAAGCAATGAGGACAATCCTCAGTTTACGGACCTAGTCCGCATAATTGCTACTATCAACTTTCAACTATATTTTCTCTAGGAACATATCTAAACAGTAGAACTAAAGCGCGAGTTACGACATAATTTGCAAATATCTTTTGACTATGTTCAGGATAATTAAGTTCATCTTATGAACTCCCACTCAGATAGACATCCCTCTGGTCATCTAAGTGATTACATGATCCGAGTCAACTAGGCCGTGTCCGATCATCACGTGAGACGGACTAGTCATCATCGGTGAACATCTTCATGTTGATCGTATCTACTATACGACTCATGCTCGACCTTTCGGTCTCCGTGTTCCGAGGCCATGTCTGTACATGCTAGGCTCGTCAAGTTAACCCTAAGTGTTTTCGCTGTGTAAAACTGTCTTACACCCGTTGTATGTGAACGTAAGAATCTATCACACCCGATCATCACGTGGTGCTTCGAAACGACGAACTGTAGCAACGGTGCACAGTTAGGGGAGAACACTTCTTGAAATTTTAATGAGGGATCATCTTATTTACTACCATCGTTCTAAGCAAATAAGATGTATAAACATGATAAACATCACATGCAATCAAATAATAGTGACATGATATGGCCAATATCATATAGCTCCTTTGATCTCCATCTTGGGGCTCCATGATCATCTTGTCACCGGTATGACACCATGATCTCCATCATCATGATCTCCATCATCGTGTCTTCTTGAAGTTGTCTCGTCATCGACATGCAAGTCGTGATTCCCTTGACAAGAACATGATCAATCTCATACATCACATATATCATTCATCACATCCTTTTGGCCATATCACATCACATAGTATACCCTGCAAAAACAAGTTAGACGTCCTCTAATTGTTGTTTGCATGTTTTACGTGGCTGCTATGGGTTTCTAGCAAGAACGTTTCTTACCTACGCAAAGACCACAACGTGATATGCCAATTGCTATTTACCCTTCATAAGGACCCTTTTCATCGAATCCGATCCGACTAAAGTAGGAGAGACAGACACCCGCTAGCCACCTTATGCAACTAGTGCATGTTTGTCGGTGGAACCGATCTCACGTAAGAATACGTGTAAGGTTGGTCCAGGCCGCTTCATCCCACGATGCCGCCGAATCAAGATAAGACTAGTAACGGCAAGCATATTGAACAAAATCAACGCCCACAACTACTTTGTGTTCTACTCGTGCATAGAATCTACGCAATAGACCTAGCTCATGATGCCACTGTTGGGGAACGTAGCAGAAATTCAAAATTTTCCTACGTGTCACCAAGATCTATCTATGGAGAAACCAGCAACGAGGGGAAGGAGAGTGCATCTACATACCCTTGTAGATCGCTAAGCGGAAGCGTTCAAGTGAACGGGGTTGATGAAGTCGTACTCGTCGTGATTCAAATCACCGATGATCAAGTGCCGAACGCACGGCACCTCCGCGTTCAACACACGTACAGCCCGGTGACGTCTCCCATGCCTTGATCCAGCAAGGAGAGAGGGAGAGGTTGATGAAGATTCAGCAACACGACGGCGTGGTGGTGAATGCAGGGCGTCACAGTAGCAGGGCTTCGCCTATACTACGAGAGAGAGACGTAACGGGGAGAGGGGAAAGCACCAAAGGCTGAGGTATGAAAACCCTCCTCTCCCCCACTATATATAGGAGGGCCAAGGGGGGTGGTGCGCAGCCTAGGAGATCCAATCTCCTAGGTGCGGCGGCCAGGGGAGGTTTCCCTCCCCCCAAGGCACTTAGGGGTGCCTTCCACTAGTGGGACTCCTCCCCATGGAAACCCTAGGCGCATGGGCCTATAGGGGCTGGTGCCCTTGGCCCATATAGGCCAAGGCGCACTCCCTACAGCCCATGTGGCCCCTGGGACAGGTGGCCCCACCCTGTGGGCCTCCGGGACCCCTCCGGTGGTCCCGGTACAATACCGATAACCCCGAAACTTGCCCCGATGGCCGAAACAGCACTTCCTATATATAATTCTTTACTTCCGGACCATTCCGGAACTCCTCGTGACGTCCGGGATCTCATCCGGGACTCCGAACAATATTCGGGTTACTGCATACACATATCTTCATAACCCTAGCGTCACCGAACCTTAAGTGTGTAGACCCTACGGGTTCGGGAGACATGCAGACATGACCGAGATGTTCTCCGGTCAATAACCAACAGCGGGATCTGGATACCCATGATGGCTCCCACATGTTCCACGATGATCTCATCGGATGAACCACGATGTCAAGGACTTAATCAATCCCGTATTCAATTCCCTTTGTCTATCGGTATGTTACTTGCCCGAGATTCGATCGTCGGTATCCAATACCTTGTTCAATCTCGTTACCGGCAAGTCTCTTTACTCGTTCCGTAACACATCATCCCGTGATCAACTCCTTGGTCACATTGCGCATATGATGATGTCCTACCGAGTGGGCCCAGAGATACCTCTCCGTTTACACGGAGTGACAAATCCCAGTCTCGATCCGCATAAAACAATAGATACTTTCGGAGATACCTGTAGTGCACCTTTATAGTCACCCAGTTACGTTGTGACGTTTGATACACCCAAAGCACTCCTACGGTATCCAGGAGTTACACGCTCTCATGGTCGAAGGAAGAGATACTTGACATTGGCAAAGCTCTAGCAAATGAACTACACGATCTTTGTGCTTGGCTTAGGATTGGGTCTTGTCCATCACATCATTCTCCTAATGATGTGATCCCGTTATCAACGACATCCAATGTCCATGGTTAGGAAACCGTAACCATCTATTGATCAACGAGCTAGTCAACTAGAGGCTTACTCGGGACATGGTGTTGGTCTATGTATTCACACGTGTATTACGATTTCCGGTTAATACAGTTATAGCATGAATAAAAGACAATTATCATGAACAAAGAAATATAATAATAATCAATTTATTATTGCCTCTAGGGCATATTTCCAACAGAATATGAGATTGATAATAATGTTTGCAAAGTATTGAAAGTGGGTTTGGAAGAGTGTCAACTTAAGATCCCATTGTCGGTGTCAAAACCGGCCGATCTCGGGTAGGGTTCCCGAACTATGCGGATGGGGATCGAAGGTAATAGGAGACAAGGAGGATACGATGTTTACCCAGGTTCGGGCCCTCTTAATGGAGGTAAAACCCTACCTCCTGATTGAATGTATTTGATAACTATAGGGGTTACAAGAATTGATCTACCTCGAGATCGTAATAGCTAAACCCTAGATGTCTAGCCTATATGATTTGTGTTAGCCTTACCAAACCTTTCGATTTATATAGACACCGGAGGGGCCTAGGGTTGTACAAAGTTGGTTAAAGAGAAAATAAATTACACATCCGGGCGTTAAGCTTGCCATCCACGCAAAGGAGAGTCCTATCCGAATACGGGGGAAGGTCTTCTATCTTGTATCTTCATGGCCCATCAGTCCGGCCAATGCTACATAGCTCGAAGACCCGAGAGTTGGGGAACCTAGTAATTTCAAAAAAATTCCTATGCACACGCAAGATCATGGTGATGCATAGCAACGAGAGGGGAGAGTGTGATCTACGTATCCTTGTAGACCGACAGCGGAAGCGTTAGCACAACGCGGTTGATGTAGTCGTACGTCTTCACGGCCCGACCGATCAAGCACCGAAACTACGGCACCTTCGAGTTTTAGCACACGTTCATCTCGATGACGATCCCCGGACTCCGATCCAGCAAAGTGTCGGGGAAGGGTTCCGTCAGCACGACGGCGTGGTGACGATCTTGATGTACTACCGTCGCAGGGCTTCGCCTATTGGGTTCGAGCTTATCAGGTTGAAACTTTTTCACATAAGCATCGCAACCCCAAACTTTCAGAAACGACAACTTTGGTTTCTTGCCAAACCATAGTTCATAAGGCGTCGCCTCAACGGATTTTGGTGGTACCCTATTTAACTTGAATGCGGCCTTCTCTAGAGCATAACCTCAAAACGATAGTGGTAAATCAGTAAGAGACATCATAGATCGCACCATATCTAGTAAAGTACGATTACGACGTTCGGACACACCATTACACTGTGGTGTTCCGGGTGGCGTGAGTTGCGAAAGTATTCCGCATTGTTTCAAATGTACACCAAACTCGTAACTCAAATATTCTCCTCCACGATCAGATCACAGGAATTTTATTTTCTTGTTACAATGATTTTCAACTTCACTCTGAAATTCTTTGAACTTTTCAAATGTTTCAGACTTATGTTTCATTAAGTAGATATACCCATATCTGCTTAAATCATCTGCGAAGGTGAGAAAATAATGATATCCGCCACGAGCCTCAACATTCATTGGACCACATACATCTGTATGTATGATTTCCAACAAATCTGTTGCTCTCTCCATAGTACCGGAGAACGGTGTTTTTGTCATCTTACCCATAAGGCATGGTTCGCAAGTACCAAGTGATTCGTAATCAAGTGGTTCCAAAAGCCCATCAGTATGGAGTTTCTTCATGCGCTTTACACCGATATGACCCAAAAGGCAGTGCCACAAATAAGTTGCACTATCATTATCAACTCTGCTTCTTTTGGCTTCAACATTATGAATATGTGTGTCACTACTATCGAGATTTAATAAGAATAGACCACTCTTTAAGGGTGCATGACCATAAAAGATATTACTCATATAAATAGAACAACCATTATTCTCTGATTTAAATGAATAACCGTCTCGCATCAAACAAGATCCAGATATAATGTTCATGCTTAACGCTGGCACCAAATAACAATTATTTAGGTCTAATACTAATCCCGAAGGTAGATGTAGAGGTAGCGTGCCGACCGCGATCACATCGACTTTGGAACCATTTCCCACGCGCATCGTCACCTCGTCCTTAGCCAATCTTCGCTTAATCCGTAGTCCCTGTTTCGAGTTGCAAATGTTAGCAACAGAACCAGTATCAAATACCCAGGTGCTATTGCGAGCATTAGTAAGGTACACATCAATAACATGTATATCACATATACCTTTGTTCACCTTGCCATCCTTCTTATCCGCCAAATACTTGGGGCAGTTCCGCTTCCAGTGACCAGTCTGCTTGCAGTAGAAGCACTCAATTTCAGGCTTAGGTCCAGGTTTAGGTTTCTTCTCTTGAGTAGCAACTTGCTTGCTGTTCTTTTTGAAGTTCCCCTTCTTCTTCCCTTTGCCCTTTTTCTTGAAACTAGTGGTCTTATTGACCATCAACACTTGATGCTCCTTCTTGATTTCTACCTCCGCAGCTTTCAGCATTGCGAAGAGCTCGGGAATAGTCTTATTCATCCCTTGCATATTATAGTTCATCACGAAGCTCTTGTAGCTTGGTGGCAGTGACTGGAGAATTCTGTCAATGACGCAATCATTTGGAAGATTAACTCCCAATTGAATCAAGTGATTATTATACCCAGACATTTTGAGTATATGCTCACTGATAGAACTGTTCTCCTCCATCTTGCAGCTATAGAACTTATTGGAGACTTCATATCTCTCAATCCGGGCATTTGCTTGAAATATTAACTTCAACTCCTGGAACATCTCATATGCTCCATGACGTTCAAAACATCGTTGAAGTCCCGATTCTAAGCCGTAAAGCATGGCACACTGAACTATCGAGTAGTCATCAGCTTTGCTCTGCCAGACGTTCATAACATCTGGTGTTGCTCCAGCAGCAGGCCTGGCACCCAGCGGTGCTTCCAGGACGTAATTCTTCTGTGCAGCAATGAGGATAATCCTCAAGTTACGGACCCAGTCCGTGTAATTGCTACCATCATCTTTCAACTTTGCTTTCTCAAGGAACGCATTAAAATTCAACGGAACAACAGCACGGGCCATCTATCTACAATCAACATAAACAAGCAAGATACTATCAGGTACTAAGTTCATGATAAATTTAGGTTCAATTAATCATATTACTAAAGAACTCCCACTTAGATAGACATCCCTCTAATCCTCTAAGTGATTACGTGATCCAAATCAACTAAACCATGTCCGATCATCACGTGAGATGGAGTAGTTTCATTGGTGAACATCGCTATGTTGATCATATCTACTATATGATTCACGCTCGACCTTTCGGTCTCTGTGTTCCGAGGCCATATCTGTATATGCTTGGCTCGTCAAGTATAACCTGAGTATTCTGCGTGTGCAACTGTTTTGCACCCGTTGTATTTGAACATAGAGCCTATCACACCCGATCATCACGTGGTGTCTCAGCACGAAGAACTTTCGCAACGGTGCATACTCAGGGAGAACACTTCTTGATAATTAGTGAGAGATCATCTTAAAATGCTACCGTCAATCAAAGCAAGATAAGATGCATAAAAGATAAACATCACATGCAATCAATATAAGTGATATGATATGGCCATCATCATCTTGTGCTTGTGATCTCCATCTTCGAAGCACCATCGTGATCACCATCGTCACCGGCGCGACACCTTGATCACCATCGTAGCATCGTTGTCGTCTCGCCAATCTTATGCTTCCACGACTATCGCTACCGCTTAGTGATAAAGTAAAGCATTACAGCGCAATTGCATTGCATACAATAAAGCGACAACCATATGGCTCCTGCCAGTTGCCGATAACTTGGTTACAAAACATGATCATCTCATACAATAAAATTTAGCATCATGTCTTGACCATATCACATCACAACATGCCCTGCAAAAACAAGTTAGACGTCCTCTACTTTGTTGTTGCAAGTTTTACGTGGCTGCTACGGGCTTAAGCAAGAACCAATCTTACCTACGCATCAAAACCACAACGATAGTTTGTCAAGTTGGTGCTGTTTTAACCTTCGCAAGGACCGGGCGTAGCCACACTCGGTTCAACTAAAGTTGGAGAAACTGTCACCCGCTAGCCACCTTTGTGCAAAGCACGTCGGGAGAACCGGTCTCGCGTAAGCGTACGCGTAATGTCGGTCCGGCCGCTTCGTCCAACAATACCGCCGAACCAAAGTATGACATGCTGGTAAGCAGTATGACTTATATCGCCCACAACTCACTTGTGTTCTACTCGTGCATATAACATCAACACATAAAACCTAGGCTCTGATACCACTGTTGGGGAACATAGTAATTTCAAAAAAATTCCTACGCACACGCAAGATCATGGTGATGCATAGCAACGAGAGGGGAGAGTGTGATCTACGTACCCTTGTAGACCGACAGCGGAAGTGTTAGCACAACGCGGTTGATGTAGTCGTACGTCTTCACGGCCCGACCGATCAAGCACTGAAACTACGGCACCTCCGAGTTTTAGCACACGTTCAGCTCGATGACGATCCCCAGACTCCGATCCAGCAAAGTGTCGGGGAAGAGTTCCGTCAGCACGACGGCGTGGTGACGATCTTGATGTACTACCGTCGCAGGGCTTCGCCTAAGCACCGCTACAATATTATCGAGGATTATCGTGGAAGGGGGCACCGCACACGGCTAAGAATATGATCACGTGGATCAACTTGTGTGTCTAGGGGTGCCCCCTGCCCCCGTATATAAAGGAGCAAGATGAGGAGGCCGGCCGGCCCCTATTGGCGCGCCAGGAGGAGTCCTCCTCCTAGTAGGAGTAGGACTCCTACTAGGAGGGGGGAGGAAGTGGGGAGGGAGAAGGAAAGGGGGCGCCCCCCCTCTCCTAGTCCAATTCGGACTAGGGGGGAGGAGGCACGCGGCCCACCCTGGCTGCCCCTCTCTCTCTCCACTAAGGCCCATATGGCCCATTACTTCTCCCGGTAGGGTTCCAGTAACCCTCCGGCTCTCCGGTTTTCTCCGAAATCACCCGGAACACTTCCGGTGTCCTAATATAGCCGTCCAATATATCAATCTTTAGGTCTCGACCATTTCGAGACTCCTCGTTATGTCCGTGATCACATCCGGGACTCCGAACTAACTTCGGTACATCAAAACTCATAAACTCATAATATAACTGTCATCGAAACCTTAAGCGTGCGGACCCTACGGGTTTGAGAACAATGTAGACATGACCGAGACACGTCTCCGGTCAATAACCAATAGCGGAACCTGGATGCTCATATTGGCTCCTACATATTCTACGAAGATCTTTATCGGTCAGACCGCATAACAACATACGTTGTTCCCTTTGTCATCGGTATTTTACTTGCCCAAGATTCGATCGTCGGTATCTCAATACCTAGTTCAATCTCGTTACCGGCAAGTCTCTTTACTCGTTTCGTAATACATCATCTCGCAACTAACTCATTATTTGCAATGCTTGCAAGGCTTTATGTGATGTGCATTACCGAGAGGGCCCAGAGATACCTCTCCGACAATCGGAGTGACAAATCCTAATCTCGAAATACGCCAACCCAACATTTACCTTTGGAGACACTTGTAGATCTCCTTTATAATCACCCAGTTACGTTGTGACGTTTGGTAGCACACAAAGTGTTCCTCCGGCAAACGGGAGTTGCATAATCTCATAGTCATAGGAACATGTATAAGTCATGAAGAAAGCAATAGCAACATACTAAACGATCGGGTGCTAAGCTAATGGAATGGGTCATGTCAATCACATCATTCTCCTAATAATGTGATCTCGTTAATCAAATGACAACACATGTCTATGGTTAGGAAACATAACCATCTTTGATTAATGAGCTAGTCAAGTAGAGGCATACTAGTGACGTTTGGTTTGTCTATGTATTCACACAAGTATTATGTTTCCAGATAATACAATTCTAGCATGAATAATAAACATTTATCATGATATAAGGAAATAAAATAATAACATTATTATTGCCTCTAGGGCATATTTCCTTCACCGAGGACCCCATAATCCAGGACTCCCTTAGTAGCCCCCGAACTTGCCTTCGATGATGATGTAATATTCGGCCCATGTCTTCGGCTTTGCAAGGCGGGTTCTTCATTATAATCCAGACCAATGATAATTCGACGATAAACTCAATGTCTTTTATGATTCCCCCTCGACGGCGCTTCAATTTCATGCGTCGGGGGAATATGAATAGTCCATGCTTATTTGCAAATAAGCCCTTCACCACACTCGGACGGCACCTATATAAAGAGATATGGATCTCCAAAGGCCATTTCACACCGCGCAGAAGAAAAAACGACCAAGTCTAGCCACAAAACAAAGCCTTCCATCATGGCCGGCACCCTAGGCTCCTGTTCCCGACCCCATGGCCCTCAAGAGGGTGATTGGCAGAGTTGCTCCGTGCCTCATCTTCAACTAAGCCGGCTCCAGATGCAGGGCTACCTCCCCCCCAGGTCATGGAAGTTATCTTATCGGATTGAGTCTTCAAGGATTTGAGAACACTTGATGTATGTCTTGCATGTGCTTATCTGTGGTGACATTGGGATATCACGTGATCCACTTGATGTATGTTTTGGTGATCAACTTGCGAGTTCCGTGACCTCGTGAACTTATGCATAGTGGTTGGAACACGTTTTCTCTTGACTCTCCGGTAGAAACTTTGGCGCACTCTTTGATGTTCTTTCTGTTGGTTGAATAGATGAATCTGAGATTGTGTGATGCATATCGTATAATCATAACCACAGATACTTGAGGTTACATTGGAGTATCTAGGTGACATTAGGGTTTTGGTTGATTTGTGTCTTAAGGTGTTATTCTAGTAAGAACTCTAGGATGGATCGAACGGAAAGAATAGCTTCTTGTTATTTTACTACGGACTCTTGAATAGATCGATCAGAAAGGATAACTTTGAGGTGGTTTCGTACCCTACAATAATGTTCTTCGTTATTAGTGACTTTGGAGTGACTCTTTGTTGCATGTTGAGGGATAGTTATATGATCCAATTATGTTATTATTGTTGAGAGAACTTGAACTAGTGAAAGTATGAACCTTAGGCCTTGTTTCCTAGCATTGCAATACCGTTTACGCTCACTTTTACCACTTGCTACCTTGCTTTTTTATATTTTCAGATTACAAAAACCTATATCTGCCATCCATATTGCACTTGTATCACCATCTCTTCACCGAACTAGTGCACCTATACAATTTACCATTTTATTGGGTGTGTTGGGGACACAATAGACTCTTTGTTATTTGGTTGCGGGGTTGCTTGAGAGAGACCATCTTCATCCTACGCCTCCCACGGATTGATAAACCTTAGGTCATCCACTTGAGGGAAATTTGCTACTGTCCTACAAACCTCTGCACTTGGAGGCCCAACAACGTCTACAAGAAGAAGGTAGTGTAGTATACATCAAGCTCTTTTCTTGCGCCGTTGCCGGGGAGGTTAGTGCTTGAAGGTATATCTTTAGATCTTGCAATCGAATCTTTTAGTTTCTTGTTTTATCACTAGTTTACTCTATAAAAGAAAACTACAAAAAAATGAAATTAAGGTTGCCTCATATGCTTCATCTTTTTAATGTCTTTCGTGAGAATAAGGATTCCGATAATTGTGCCAAAGTGTTAGAAGAAGAATGCATTGAAATGTTTTGCACTAAATCTTTGAATAATGAGCATGATTGCAATGTTGTTATTATGAATTCTTTGAATACCCATGAAGCTAATGATATGCAAAGCCACAAGCTTGGGGATGCTATGTTTGATGAAGATGATATTTTTTGTCCCCCAAGTTTTGAGGAGCAAATTTATTATGATGATAGAATGCCTCCTATTTATGATGATTATATTGATATAAGTGGGTTTGGAAGAGTGTCAACTTTAGGAAGTAATGATCCCACTATTTTGGAGGGTGTTAAATCTTATTGTGATAATTATGAAAGTGGATTTGGAGAGGCCATGACTTTATTTAGTGATGAATCCACTATTTCGGAAGAGGTTCCAGTTGATTATGAGAACAAACTTGCTATCTATGATGATTATTGTGATGACATGTATGCTATAAAGAACAATGATAACCATGAAACTTGTCATCTTGATTTTAATTTTCAATTGGATTATGCCTCATGTCAGTGTCAAAACCGGCGGATCTCGGGTAGGGGGTCCCGAACTGTGCGTCTAAGGTCGATGGTAACAGGAGACAGGGGACACGATGTTTACCCAGGTTCGGGCCCTCTCTATGGAGGTAATGAAGGAAATATGCCCTAGAGGCAATAATAATGTTATTATTTTATCTCCTTATATCATGATAAATGTTTATTATTCATGCTAGAATTGTATTATCCGGAAACATAATACTTGTGTGAATACATAGACAAACTAAACGTCACTAGTATGCCTCTACTTGACTAGCTCATTAATCAAAGATGGTTATGTTTCCTAACCATAGACATGTGTTGTCATTTGATTAACGTGATCACATTATTAGGAGAATGATGTGATTGACATGACCCATTCCATTAGCTTAGCACCCAATCATTTAGTATGTTGCTATTGCTTTCTTCATGACTTATACATGTTCCTATGACTATGAGATTATGCAACTCCGGTTTGCCGGAGGAACACTTTGTGTGCTATCAAACGTCACAATGTAACTGGGTGATTATAAAGGAGCTCTACAGGTGTCTCCAAAGGTAAATGTTGGGTTGGCGTATTTCGAGATTAGGATTTGTCACTCCGATTGTCGGAGAGGTATCTCTGGGCCCTCTCGGTAATGCACATCACATAAGCCTTGCAAGCATTGCAACTAATGAGTTAGTTGCGAGATGATGTATTACGAAACGAGTAAAGAGACTTGCCGGTAACGAGATTGAACTAGGTATTGAGATACCGACGATCGAATCTCGGGCAAGTAACATACCGATGACAAAGGGAACAACGTATGTTGTTATGCGGTCTGACCGATAAAGATCTTCGTAGAATATGTAGGAGCCAATATGAGCATCCAGGTTCCGCTATTGGTTATTGACCGGAGACATGTCTCGGTCATGTCTACATTGTTCTCGAACCCGTAGGGTCCGCACGCTTAAGGTTTCGATGACAGTTATATTATGAGTTTATGAGTTTTGATGTACCGAAGTTAGTTCGGAGTCCCGGATGTGATCACGGACATGACGAGGAGTCTCGAAATGGTCGAGACATAAAGATTGATATATTGGACGGCTATATTCGGACACCGGAAGTGTTCCGGGTGATTTCGGAGAAAACCGGAGAGCCGGAGGGTTACCGGAACCCCCCCGGGAGAAGTAATGGGCCATATGGGCCTTAGTGGAGAGAGAGAAGGGCAGCCAGGGTGGGCCGCGCGCCTCCTCCCCCCTGGTCCGAATTGGACTAGGAGAGGGGGGCGGCGCCCCCCTTTCCTTCTCCCTCCCCACTTCCTTCCCCCTCCTAGTAGGAGTCCTACTCCTACTAGGAGGAGGACTCCTCCTTGGCGCGCCTATAGGGCCGGCCGGCCTCCTCCCCTTGCTCCTTTATATACGGGGGCAGGGGGCACCCCTAGACACACAAGTTGATCCACGTGATCATTTTCTTAGCCGTGTGCGGTGCCCCCTTCCACCATAATCCTCGATAATATTGTAGCGGTGCTTAGGCGAAGCCCTGCGACGGTAGAACATCAAGATCGTCACCACGCCGTCGTGCTGATGGAACTCTTCCCCGACACTTTGCTGGATCGGAGTCCGGGGATCGTCATCGAGCTGAACGTGTGCTAAAACTCGGAGGTGCCGTAGTTTCGGTGCTTGATCGGTCGGGCCGTGAAGACGTACGACTACATCAACCGCGTTGTGCTAACGCTTCCGCTGTCGGTCTACAAGGGTACGTAGATCACACTCTCCCCTCTCGTTGCTATGCATCACCATGATCTTGCGTGTGCGTAGGAATTTTTTTGAAATTACTACGTTCCCCAACAGTGGCATCCGAGCCTAGGTTTTATGTGTTGATGTTATATGCACGAGTAGAACACAAGTGAGTTGTGGGCGATATAAGTCATACTGCTTACCAGCATGTCATACTTTGGTTCGGCGGTATTGTTGGACGAAGCGGCCCGGACCGACATTACGCGTACGCTTACGCGAGACCGGTTCTCCCGACGTGCTTTGCACAAAGGTGGCTAGCGGGTGTCAGTTTCTCCAACTTTAGTTGAACCGAGTGTGGCTACGCCCGGTCCTTGCGAAGGTTAAAACAACACCAACTTGACAAACTATCGTTGTGGTTTTGATGCGTAGGTAAGATTGGTTCTTGCTTAAGCCCGTAGCAGCCACGTAAAACTTGCAACAACAAAGTAGAGGACGTCTAACTTGTTTTTGCAGGGCATGTTGTGATGTGATATGGTCAAGACATGATGCTAAATTTTATTGTATGAGATGATCATGTTTTGTAACCAAGTTATCGGCAACTGGCAGGAGCCATATGGTTGTCGCTTTATTGTATGCAATGCAATTGCGCTGTAATGCTTTACTTTATCACTAAGCGGTAGCGATAGTCGTGGAAGCATAAGATTGGCGAGACGACAACGATGCTACGATGGTGATCAAGGTGTCGCGCCGGTGACGATGGTGATCACGACGGTGCTTCGAAGATGGAGATCACAAGCACAAGATGATGATGGCCATATCATATCACTTATATTGATTGCATGTGATGTTTATCTTTTATGCATCTTATCTTGCTTTGATTGACGGTAGCATTTTAAGATGATCTCTCACTAATTATCAAGAAGTGTTCTCCCTGAGTATGCACCGTTGCGAAAGTTCTTCGTGCTGAGACACCACGTGATGATCGGGTGTGATAGGCTCTACGTTCAAATACAACGGGTGCAAAACAGTTGCACACGCGGAATACTCAGGTTATACTTGACGAGCCAAGCATATACAGATATGGCCTCGGAACACGGAGACCGAAAGGTCGAGCGTGAATCATATAGTAGATATGATCAACATAGTGATGTTCACCAATGAAACTACTCCATCTCACGTGATGATCGGACATGGTTTAGTTGATTTGGATCACGTAATCACTTAGAGGATTAGAGGGATGTCTATCTAAGTGGGAGTTCTTTAGTAATATGATTAATTGAACCTAAATTTATCATGAACTTAGTACCTGATAGTATCTTGCTTGTTTATGTTTGATTGTAGATAGATGGCCCGTGCTGTTGTTCCGTTGAATTTTAATGCGTTCCTTGAGAAAGCAAAGTTGAAAGATGATGGTAGCAATTACACGGACTGGGTCCGTAACTTGAGGATTATCCTCATTGCTGCACAGAAGAATTACGTCCTGGAAGCACCGCTGGGTGCCAGGCCTGCTGCTGGAGCAACACCAGATGTTATGAACGTCTGGCAGAGCAAAGCTGATGACTACTCGATAGTTCAGTGTGCCATGCTTTACGGCTTAGAATCGGGACTTCAACGACGTTTTGAACGTCATGGAGCATATGAGATGTTCCAGGAGTTGAAGTTAATATTTCAAGCAAATGCCCGGATTGAGAGATATGAAGTCTCCAATAAGTTCTATAGCTGCAAGATGGAGGAGAACAGTTCTGTCAGTGAGCATATACTCAAAATGTCTGGGTATAATAATCACTTGATTCAATTGGGAGTTAATCTTCCAGATGATTGCGTCATTGACAGAATTCTCCAATCACTGCCACCAAGCTACAAGAGCTTCGTGATGAACTATAATATGCAAGGGATGAATAAGACTATTCCCGAGCTCTTCGCAATGCTGAAAGCTGCGGAGGTAGAAATCAAGAAGGAGCATCAAGTGTTGATGGTCAACAAGACCACTAGTTTCAAGAAAAAGGGCAAAGGGAAGAAGAAGGGGAACTTCAAAAAGAACAGCAAGCAAGTTGCTACTCAAGAGAAGAAACCCAAACCTGGACCTAAGCCTGAAACTGAGTGCTTCTACTGCAAGCAGACTGGTCACTGGAAGCGGAACTGCCCCAAGTATTTGGCGGATAAGAAGGATGGCAAGGTGAACAAAGGTATATGTGATATACATGTTATTGATGTGTACCTTACTAATGCTCGCAGTAGCACCTGGGTATTTGATACTGGTTCTGTTGCTAATATTTGCAACTCGAAACAGGGACTACGGATTAAGCGAAGATTGGCTAAGGACGAGGTGACGATGCGCGTGGGAAATGGTTCCAAAGTCGATGTGATCGCGGTCGGCACGCTACCTCTACATCTACCTTCGGGATTAGTATTAGACCTAAATAATTGTTATTTGGTGCCAGCGTTAAGCATGAACATTATATCTGGATCTTGTTTGATGCGAGACGGTTATTCATTTAAATCAGAGAATAATGGTTGTTCTATTTATATGAGTAATATCTTTTATGGTCATGCACCCTTAAAGAGTGGTCTATTCTTATTAAATCTCGATAGTAGTGACACACATATTCATAATGTTGAAGCCAAAAGATGCAGAGTTGATAATGATAGTGCAACTTATTTGTGGCACTGCCGTTTGGGTCATATCGGTGTAAAGCGCATGAAGAAACTCCATACTGATGGACTTTTGGAACCACTTGATTATGAATCACTTGGTACTTGCGAACCGTGCCTTATGGGTAAGATGACAAAAACACCGTTCTCCGGTACTATGGAGAGAGCAACAGATTTGTTGGAAATCATACATACAGATGTATGTGGTCCGATGAATGTTGAGGCTCGTGGCGGATATCGTTATTTTCTCACCTTCACAGATGACTTAAGCAGATATGGGTATATCTACTTAATGAAACATAAGTCTGAAACGTTTGAAAAGTTCAAAGAATTTCAGAGTGAAGTTGAAAATCATCGTAACAAGAAAATAAAATTCCTACGATCTGATCGTGGAGGAGAATATTTGAGTTACGAGTTTGGTGTACATTTGAAACAATGCGGAATAGTTTCGCAACTCACGCCACCCGGAACACCACAGCGTAATGGTGTGTCCGAACGTCGTAATCGTACTTTACTAGATATGGTGCGATCTATGATGTCTCTTACTGATTTACCGCTATCGTTTTGGGGATATGCTCTAGAGACGGCCGCATTCACGTTAAATAGGGCACCATCAAAATCCGTTGAGACGACGCCTTATGAACTGTGGTTTGGCAAGAAACCAAAGTTGTCGTTTCTGAAAGTTTGGGGCTGCGATGCTTATGTGAAAAAGCTTCAACCTGATAAGCTCGAACCCAAATCGGAGAAATGTGTCTTCATAGGATATCCAAAGGAAACTATTGGATACACCTTCTATCACAGATCCGAAGGCAAGACTTTTGTTGCTAAATTCGGAAACTTTCTAGAGAAGGAGTTTCTCTCGAAAGAAGTGAGTGGGAGGAAAGTAGAACTTGACGAGGTAACTGTACCTGCTCCCTTATTGGAAAGTAGTACATCACAGAAACCAGTTTCTGTGACACCTACACCAATTAGTGAGGAAGCTAATGATGATGATCATGAAACTTCAGAACAAGATACTACTGAACCTCGTAGATCAACCAGAGTAAGATCCGCACCAGAGTGGTACGGTAATCCTGTTCTGGAAGTCATGCTACTAGATCATGATGAACCTACGAACTATGAAGAAGCGATGGTGAGCCCAGATTCCGCAAAATGGCTTGAAGCCATGAAATCTGAGATGGGATCCATGTATGAGAACAAAGTATGGACTTTGGTTGACTTGCCCAATGATCGGCAAGCAATTGAGAATAAATGGATCTTCAAGAAGAAGACTGACGCTGACGGTAATATTACTGTCTACAAAGCTCGACTTGTCGCAAAAGGTTTTCGACAAGTTCAAGGGATTGACTACGATGAGACCTTCTCACCCGTAGCGATGCTTAAGTCTGTCCGAATCATGTTAGCAATTGCCGCATTTTATGATTATGAAATTTGGCAGATGGATGTCAAAACTGCATTCCTGAATGGATTTCTGGAAGAAGAGTTGTATATGATGCAACCAGAAGGTTTTGTCGATCCAAAGGGAGCTAACAAAGTGTGCAAGCTCCAGCGATCCATTTATGGACTGGTGCAAGCCTCTCGGAGTTGGAATAAACGCTTTGATAGTGTGATCAAAGCATTTGGTTTTGTACAGACTTTTGGAGAAGCCTGTATTTACAAGAAAGTGAGTGGGAGCTCTGTAGCATTTCTGATATTATATGTAGATGACATATTACTAATCGGAAATGATATAGAATTTCTGAATAGCATAAAGGGATACTTGAATAAGAGTTTTTCAATGAAAGACCTCGGTGAAGCTGCTTACATATTGGGCATTAAGATCTATAGAGATAGATCAAGACGCTTAATTGGACTTTCACAAAGCACATACCTTGACAAAGTTTTGAAGAAGTTCAAAATGGATCAAGCAAAGAAAGGATTCTTGCCTGTGTTACAAGGTGTGAAATTGAGTAAGACTCAATGCCCGACCAATGCAGAAGATAGAGAGAAAATGAAAGATGTTCCCTATGCTTCAGCCATAGGCTCTATCATGTATGCAATGCTGTGTACCAGACCTGATGTGTGTCTTGCTATAAGTCTAGCAGGGAGGTACCAAAGTAATCCAGGAGTGGATCACTGGACAGCGGTCAAGAACATCCTGAAATACCTGAAAAGGACTAAGGATATGTTTCTCATATATGGAGGTGACAAAGAGCTCATCGTAAATGGTTACGTTGATGCAAGCTTTGACACTGATCCGGACGATTCTAAATCGCAAACCGGATACGTGTTTACATTAAACGGTGGAGCTGTCAGTTGGTGCAGTTCTAAACAAAGCGTTGTGGCGGGATCTACATGTGAAGCGGAGTACATAGCTGCTTCGGAAGCAGCAAACGAAGGAGTCTGGATGAAGGAGTTCATATCCGATCTAGGTGTCATACCTAGTGCATCGGGTCCAATGAAAATCTTTTGTGACAATACTGGTGCAATTGCCTTGGCAAAGGAATCCAGATTTCACAAGAGAACCAAGCACATCAAGAGACGCTTCAATTCCATCCGGGATCTAGTCCAGGTGGGAGACATAGAGATTTGCAAGATACATACGGATCTGAATGTTGCAGACCCGTTGACTAAGCCTCTTCCACGAGCAAAACATGATCAGCACCAAAGCTCCATGGGTGTTAGAATCATTACTGTGTAATCTAGATTATTGACTCTAGTGCAAGTGGGAGACTGAAGGAAATATGCCCTAGAGGCAATAATAATGTTATTATTTATTTCCTTATATCATGATAAATGTTTATTATTCATGCTAGAATTGTATTATCCGGAAACATAATACTTGTGTGAATACATAGACAAACAAACGTCACTAGTATGCCTCTACTTGACTAGCTCGTTAATCAAAGATGGTTATGTTTCCTAACCATGACATGTGTTGTCATTTGATTAACGGGATCACATTATTAGGAGAATGATGTGATTGACATGACCCATTCCATTAGCTTAGCACCCGATCGTTTAGTATGTTGCTATTGCTTTCTTCATGACTTATACATGTTCCTATGACTATGAGATTATGCAACTCCCGTTTGCCGGAGGAACACTTTGTGTGCTACCAAACGTCACAACGTAACTGGGTGATTATAAAGGAGCTCTACAGGTGTCTCCAAAGGTAAATGTTGGGTTGGCGTATTTCGAGATTAGGATTTGTCACTCCGATTGTCGGAGAGGTATCTCTGGGCCCTCTCGGTAATGCACATCACATAAGCCTTGCAAGCATTGCAACTAATGAGTTAGTTGCGAGATGATGTATTACGAAACGAGTAAAGAGACTTGCCGGTAACGAGATTGAACTAGGTATTAAGATACCGACGATCGAATCTCGGGCAAGTAACATACCGATGACAAAGGGAACAACGTATGTTGTTATGCGGTCTGACCGATAAAGATCTTCGTAGAATATGTAGGAGCCAATATGAGCATCCAGGTTCCGCTATTGGTTATTGACTGGAGACATGTCTCGGTCATGTCTACATTGTTCTCGAACCCGTAGGGTCCGCACGCTTAAGGTTTCGATGACAATTATATTATGAGTTTATGAGTTTTGATGTACCGAAGTTAGTTCGGAGTCCCGGATGTGATCTCGAACATAACGAGGAGTCTCGAAATGGTCGAGACATAAAGATTGATATATTGGACGGCTATATTCGGACACCGGAAGTGTTCCGGGTGATTTCGGAGAAAACCGGCTACCAGAGGGTTACCGGAACCCCCCCGGGAGAAGTAATGGGCCATATGGGCCTTAGTGGAGAAACAGAAGGGCAGCCAGGGTGGGCCGTGCGCCTCCTCCCCCCTGGTCCGAATTGGACTAGGAGAGGGGGGGGCGGCGCCCCCCTTTCCTTCTCCTTCCCCACTTCCTTCCCCCTCCTAGTAGGAGTCCTACTCCTAGTAGGAGTAGGACTCCTCCTTGGTGCACCTATAGGGCCGGCAGGCCTCCTCCCCTTGCTCCTTGATATACGGGGGCAGGGGGCGCCCCTAGAGACACAAGTTGATCCACGTGATCGTTTTCTTAGCCGTGTGCGGTGCCCCCTTCCACCATAATCCTCGATAATATTGTAGCGGTGCTTAGGCGAAGCCCTGCGACGGTAGAACATCAAGATCGTCACCACGCCATCGTGCTGACGGTACTCTTCCCCGACACTTTGCTGGATCGGAATCCGAGGATCGTCATCGAGCTGAACGTGTGCTAAAACTCGAAGGTGCCGTAGTTTCGGTGCTTGATCGGTCGGGGCGTGAAGACGTACGACTACATCAACCATGTTGTGCTAACGCTTCCGCTGTCGGTCTACAAGGGTACGTAGATCACACTCTCCCCTCTCGTTGCTATACATCACCATGATCTTGCGTGTGCGTAGGATTTTTTTGAAATTACTACGTTCCCCAACAGGTAATACCCTACTTCCTGCTTGATTGTTCTTGATGATATGAGTATTACAAGAGTAGATCTACCACGAGATCAGAGAGACTAAGCCCTAGAAGCTAGCCTATGGTATGATTGTCTGTTGTCCTATGGACTAAAACCCTCCGGTTTATATAGACACCGGAGGGGGCTAGGGTTACACAAGGTCGGTTACAAAGGAGGAGATATACATATTTGTATTGCCTAGCTTGCCTTCCACGCCAAGTGAAGTCCCATCCGGACACAAGATGAAGTCTTCAATCTCGTATCTTCATGGTCCAATAGTCCGGCCAAAGGATATGGTCCGGCTGTCCGAAGACCCCCTAATCCAGGACTCCCTCAGTAGCCCCTGAACCAGGCTTCAATGACGATGAGTCCGGCGCGCAGTGTTGTCTTCGGCATTGCAAGGCGGGTTCCTCCTCCGAATACACCATGGAAGAGTTTGAATGCAAGGATAGTGTCTAACCCTGTAAAATAAGTTCCACATACCGCTGTAGAGAGAATAATACTTCCATAAATCTAATCTGCTGACATGTTTTGATAGTATGACATCACTTCATGGCCCGGTTATTATTCGAACCGCTTTTCTCAACCATCTCCGTACATATTGCTAGGCGGTTTTCTTGATATGTCTTGTCAAAGCAGAGATCGTGTTCCCCTTATCACAGGATCCTCATCAATACAGACGTGGGTAATCGAACCGCGCCATCAATTGCGGCGCCTGGAGAATAAGAGGTTTTGCCAGGCAAGTGGGGAGACTCATCGCCTCCTCCGCCCTTATAAAGGGACAAAGATTTACTTTTTACACCCACGCCTTCTTCCTTCTCGCTTACTCATTCCCGCACACTCGAGCTCTAGCACCCAAGCTCTCATTCTTCTTCTCAAACCACTCCAAGCATGTCTGGAGCAGGAGGCAAGTGGATGGCTCCCTCCGTCACGGAGGAAAACATCAAAAAGTTATGGGAAGCCGGATACCTACCTGCGAGTATCGCACAACGGCTGCCGAATGCGGGGCAGATCGTCCCCATGCCCGAACCCCACGAGAGGGTAGTTTTTCTTACCCATTTCATCCGCGGACTGGGATTTCCTCTCCACCCGTTTGTCCGCGGGCTCATGTTCTACTACGGGCTGGATTTTCATGATCTGGCCCCCAACTTCATCCTCAACATCTCGGCGTTTATCGTCGTGTGCGAGGCCTTCCTCCGCATCAGGCCCCACTTCGGCCTATGGCTGAAAACCTTCAATGTCAAACCGAAGGTGGTGGGTGGCCAGCAAGCAGAGTGCGGAGGCGCCATGGTGGGCAAGATGCCTAACGTCACCTGGCTCGAGGGTACCTACGTGGATACCATAAAGAGGTGGCAATCGGGGTGGTTCTACATCACCGAGCCACGCGACTCCAACTGGGTGGCGGCCCCCAAATTTCGATCCGGAATCCCCACGCGGCACACCTCCTGAAAAAAGAAGGGCATGTCCTGGGGTTCTCCGATAGAGCTTACCGGACTCCAGACATGCATCCAAAACATGACGAACAAGAAGATTAAGCTCGTCAATGTGGTACAGGTCATGCTCCTCCGCCGGATCCTTCCGTGCTAGCGATGGGAATTTGTTTTGTGGGAGTTCGACTCGGCCCAGCACCAGATGCTGCGAGAGCTCTACGACACGACGCACGAAGACGTCTGGAGGGTGCTGTTCAAGGGCGCCGAGATGCCTCCCTCCCTCACTGAGGACCGCGGACTCAGCGCAAAGTGCCGCGCCCTTCTGGTAGGCTTTTATATCTCTCCGGGTATTTATGTGCCCTGGTTTGGTTATGTGTTGGATCTAAGATTTCATGTCATTAATAGGACTGGATAAAGACATCGGAGCAGCTTGATTGCCCAGCCCCCCTGCCCGAAGATCCTGCAAACGCTCTTCTATCAAAGATGCTGACTCCGGCACCTTACGAGGTGTCGGAAAAGATGGCCAAGAAGAAGGCCGTGGGGACCCGAAAGGGTCTCCGGCGCAAAGTGGTTCTGTCGGACTCATCATCCGATGAGTTCGACGCGCACTCCTCCCACGGAAACGAGGAGGAGGAGAAAAGTTCTCCCCCCCAGCCGGGAGAGACAAGAAAAGGAAGGACGACCCATCCGGGGAGGCCGAAGGGTCCAAGAAGAGAAAGACCCTCCCTCCGGACTGTGCCACGACGGTCGTTGACAGCGGCAACGAGTGGCTGCCCAAGGACAAGCCCCTGGCGAAATCGTAAGTGTCCGGACACCATAGTACTTCATGGTATGCTTCATGGTATGCTTTATTGTACTGCCTTTGCTCATGCCGAACCTGATTATGCAGTCCGGCCCGAGCTTGTCTCGACGTACCCTCGTCGAGCGGCTCTTTGGGCTCGTCGGATATGAATAGTGGTTCTCCTCCGACGGCTTCCACCCCTCGCCCTACAGACAACGCCGAGGTGGTGTCTCAAAAGGCACCATCCCAAGGGGAGGCGGTCCTGGGGGGTGCCTCATGGCGACCTCCCGGACCCTGGGTACCAAGGGAGCGAGGCTCCTATGGGCTTCGAGTTCGGGCCCCAGCCGGACACTGTGTCGGAACCTTCAAGGGTTCCGGACTCCGGTAGGCGGTCCCCCATTAAGGGGGGCCAACCATCTATGCCGGTGTCCTCTGTCCAACCAGAGGCATCGGACAACTTGCTGGAAGCGCTTCATAGCGCTTCCATCGATGAAGAACACCGCACTATCATGAGTGCGGTGGTTAAGAAGGTTTAGTCTGCCAAGAACGGATTGACCAAAGCTTACGCCAGCCTCCTAACAGGCTTTGAGGTAAGCATTCAAAATATAAAAATATTACCGCATAGATAGTAGCCCCTGATGCTCTGTTCGGCGTTTGCGAAGAAAAGCCGAATGGAGTATCAAATGATAACTCAGGAGTCTAATTAGAGTATGTCTATGTGTATGTGCAGGCTTCCCTGCTGGCCGCTGCCACACGTACTGCAGAGGTCTCTGCGCTGAAGCAGGCCCTGAAGTGGTCCGAGGACGAGCTCGGCCTTACCAAGGGGCAGCTCAAAGAGAGCAAAGGTAAGATATACCCCAGTTTATATAGTTAAAAAGAAGTTCGGTGTAAAGTAATAGGATCATCATGAATTTGTCAGGGGCCACGACCGAAGTGGAGACCCTGAGGAAGGCGTTGTCCACGGCCGAAGACAAAGCGGCCAAAGAACGTATTGAACGGGAGAAACAAGAAGCCCGAGTGGGCGAGGTGCAGCAAGAGCTCGAGGCTCTCGCCAAGAAGCACGAGTCCTTGGAGCTTGACTCCAAGACGCGGGAGTCTGAGCTCGTGCAGGCGCTTGAAAGCATCCGGAGCGCCAAGGCCGAAGCCCACAAGGCCCTCCAGGAGATTGATGCGGCAAAGAAGATAGCAACGGGTAAGGCATTCAATATGCGAAGCAAGCATGTGAAGGAGACTTTCATTTTTCTTACCCGAGTTCGAAGCTCTCCAGGAGCGTTTGCAGATCTTCCCCGTAGTGTGCTGGATGCCGCAAAGTTTTACCGGGCTGAGGTGGGGAGCTCAATGGAGAAGTTGTTCTGGTCTCAGTATACTGGGACCGAACACCCCATGTCCTTGAGTGACCAGCTGAAGCAGTTGGTCGAACTTCACAAGGCGGCCAAACAGGCCATGAGGGGCCTTATAGTCCGGATGTGGCCTGGCGAGCCCTTGTCCGGCAGCTACTTTGGTCTGGTGAGGAGGCTGGTGGAAGCCTGCCCACGGCTTGAAGTCATCAAGCGATCCATCTGCATCGAAGGTGCACGCAGAGCTTTTGCCCGGGCGAAGGTGCACTGGGCGAAGCTGGATGCCGTGAAGCTTGTGAAGGAGGGGCCGTCGGAGGGCAAGGAGCATCGCTGCCCCGAGAATTACTATGAGAGCATCCTGAAGGGTTCCCGCTTAGTGACAGATGAGTGTGCCAAGGATGTAATTTTTGAATGAACATGCCCATGTGATCCTGTAATATGAAACGAGTTCTTATGCGCCATGCAACGCTTTCTTAATTTAAAATATTACCTTCTGTGCGGCTGTTTTATAAAGTCTGAGAGTTGGCCAGTCGTCGGCTTCTGCCCCCATGTAGGTAGTACTGGGGTGTTCGGGGTAAATTTGAACACTCTTTACCCCAATTTTGGGTCCCTCAAAGGAGGTGCTC
Source organism: Triticum aestivum (assembly GCF_018294505.1). Taxonomy (NCBI): domain Eukaryota; kingdom Viridiplantae; phylum Streptophyta; class Magnoliopsida; order Poales; family Poaceae; genus Triticum; species Triticum aestivum. Next base: position 147,697,777 of record NC_057797.1, read on the forward strand.
AGTGCAACGAACCAGGCAATCGGACTATAATGTTTTATCACTCTCACTTAGCCATAGAAGTCTATGATTTTAAATTTTTGGTGAAGCCCCTGGTATTCAGAGGGCCGAATTTGGGGCGCTATACATGGCTAAGCCGGACAAAGCCGACTCCTCGCCCGAAGCGGAAAAAGTCTTTAAGGACTTGAGACCTCTTGAACAGCGGCCAGTCTCTCGCCTTATCATGACAGTCAGTTTTTGGCTTTCTCTACTGAGGTGCTCGTCTGGAAGAACCGGGACACAATCACAATAGTTCTCCCACTGCTACCTTAGTCGATATAGCGGAACGTAAGGTACCAAAGCATGAGAGCCGGGCAACCCAACATTTGACCCAAGACATGATTCGGAGTTGATGCATATAATGCTATAAGTTCGGGGTGCCGCACTATCGAAAGTGTTCAGACTTCTTACGCCGTATTACGGGGTAAACGAGAGCCCCTGGCGTACTGACCTTACCCAAGCGTGCATGTGCGGAATGTCATAAATGGACATATAAGAGAAAGAGAAAAACTTAAATAATGCGATAACAGATTAATAATATGCATTGTTATTTGAATAATACGTCGAAGCGTACTGGTACAAGTAGTGGAATAAGCATAAAGTAGGACAATTCGAAATGTCCTATCAAGGCAAGCTACGCAATAATAGTGAAAAGTGGGTATATCAAGTATTACTAGAGACCACCTGGCGGTTCCCGTGTTCATCTTAGCTTCTTGCCGCCTTGGTTGTTGCTTCCAGAATGTGTCCGTTCGTCGGACTGCCGGAAAGGCCTTCCGAAGAGTTAGGCCCTGAAAGAGAAAGGGAATGTCGAAGGTATACAGCCCCTGGTGTGGTTGAGCCACAATGCGGGGCGTGTCCTGATAGTGCCCCCGCCTATGTCCATGGTATTTTCAATGCGTAGTTATGTACGCCCTGCATGAATTTTGTTGCTGCACTGAGACTAGGACGGGGGCCAAATTGCTAGGCGAGCGTAGATCACACCAGGCTATCCTGTTGTAGATTATTCTGGACTCGCTTGAAGGTGTCCGGGGGCTGTAATGCCGAATGAGTGGTTTGTCTGAACAGGCTGCTTTGTGCCTCTGTTGCAAGGGCCGTAGTATGCTCTTCTGTACGGAGCGAGGCGTTCTGTGTTTCCATTTACTGTTATGACCCCGCGAGGTCCTGGCATCTTGAGCTTGAGGTATGCATAATGCGGCACTGCATTGAATTTTGCAAATGCTATCCGTCCGAGCAGCGCATGATAGCCACTGCGAAACGGGACGATGTCGAAGATTAACTCTTCGCTTCGGAAGTTATCCGGTGAACCGAAGACCACTTCCAGTGTGGTTGAGCCTATGCAATGGGCCTCTACACCTGGGATGACGCCTTTAAAGGTGGTTTTGCTGGGTTTGATCCTTGAGGGATCGATACCCATTTTTTGCACTGTATCCTGATAAAGCAGGTTCAGGCTGCTGCCTCCGTCCAAAAGGACTCGAGTGAGGTGAAATCCGTCAATGATGGGGTCTAGGACCAGTGCGGCGGATCCGCCATGATGGGTGCTAGTGGGGTGGTCCCTGCGATCGAAGGTGACCGGACAAACAGATCATGGGTTGAACTTCGGGGCGACGGGCTCCATCGCGTAGACATCCCTTAGTGCTCGCTTGCGCTCCCTCTTGGGAATGTGGGTTGCGTATATCATGTTCACTGTCTTCACTTGTGGGGGAAACCCCTTCTATCCTCCTGGGTTTGGCGGCCGGGGCACCTCCTCGTCATCGCTATGCAGCCCCTTGTCCTTGTTTTCGGCATTTAACTTGCCGGCCTGCTTGAACACTCAGCATTCTCTATTGGTGTGATTGGCTGGCTTGTTAGGGGTGCCGTTGATTTGACACGAGCAATCCAGTATGCGATCCAGACTGGACGGAGCCGGAGTATTTCTTTTGAATGCCTTTTTCCACTCACCGGATCTAGAGCCTTTGAATCCGGCATTGTATGTCGTATCTTCGGTGTTATCGCCATTGTTGCGGCGCTTTGGTCTATTACGATGCTGCCTACCGTTAACGTCTTTGGTATTCGAGGTATCCGGATTCCTTAATGTCTTGTTGCTGCGAGCCAGCCAGCTGTCATCGCCCGCGCAAAAGTGGGTCATGAGTGTTGTGAGGGCTGCCATAGATTTAGGCTTCTCCTGGCCGAGGTGGCAGGCGAGCCACTCGTCGTGAATGTTATGCTTGAATGCCGCTAGGGCTTCTGCATTCGGACAGTCTACAATTTAATTTTTCTTAGTCAGGAACTGTGTCCAGAATTGTCTGGCCGATTCCCCTGGCTGTTGGGTTATGTGGCTCAAGTCATCAGCATCCGGTGGCCGCACATAAGTGCCCTGGAAGTTTTCAAGAAATGCATCTTCCAAATCCTCCCAACTGCCGACGGAATCTGCTGGCAAGCTATTCAGCCAATGCCGAGCTGGTCCTTTGAGTTTTTGTGGGAGGTACTTGATGGCATGTAGGTCATCACCGCGAGCCATGTGGATGTGAAGGAGGAAATCCTCAATCCATACAGCGGGATCTATTGTGCCGTCGTATGATTTGATATTTATGGGTTTGAAACCCTCCGGGAATTCATGATTCATAACTTCATCAGTGAAGCATAGGGGGTGTGCGGCACCTCTATGTCGGGCTATATCCCGACGTAGTTCGTATGAGTCTTGTCTGCTGCATTCGGCCCGGCCGGATTTACTCTTGGTGTATCCGACGCGACGATCATCGTCCCGTGTGGGCGCATGTGTTCGTGTCCCGTATATTGACCTTGCAATTTTTGCCTTGTTGTCCAAGATGTCTCGCGGATCCTCTGTGTTGCCCCATGCCTTAGTATCTTTGACTGAGTGGCGACAGGGTGTAGACTGAACTTTAGGCTGAAACGCCTCTCTGGCTCGGCCGCGTAGTGGCCGGTCAGCCGCATCGTACACTGGTGAATGAGGTTTCAATGCTTCCTCCTCGAGGTGAGGTAGCAACCTGCGTTTGGGGTAACTCTTGGACGTGCACTCAAATTCATGCTCCTGGGCCGCAAGGACTTCGGTCCATCTGTCTGCTAGCAAGTCTTGATCATCTTGAAGTTGTTGTTGTTTCTTCTTTAGGCTACTTGCCGTGGCCACAAGCCGGCGCTCGAAGCGCTCTTGCTCGATGGGGTCCTCGGGCACGATAAACTCGTCGTCGCCGAGGCTCGCCTCGTCTTCGGAGAGAGGCATGTAATTTTCCTCCTCCAGTTCTCCATCTGTTGCCTGCTCTGGGGGGCTAGCTTGTTCGTCCTCTAGCTCTGCACCGTGCTGGAGGGGATTGTTGTTGTCATCGGCGCTATCCGGAGTGTTATTATCTCCTGTGCCGGTATCACTGCTCTTGCTGTGGCGGGACTTAGAGCGGCGCCACTGACATCAGTGCTTGGGTTGCTTTTTGGAGGGGTCATCCTCCGCTTTCTTGTCGTCATTGGCTTCTTTGGGGGTGTCCACCATGTATATATCATATGAAGAGTTGGCGGTCCAGTGCCCCAAGGGCGGTGGATCCTATTCGTCTCCGGCTTCGTTGTCCATACCGTCGAAATCTTCGGAGCCGAAGTCGAGCATGTCGGTTAAGTCGTCGACAGTGGCTACTAAGTGGGTGGTGGGTGGGCGGCGAATTTCTTCGTCGTTCGCATCCCATTCTAGCCGGACATAGTTCGGCCAAGGTTCTTCTAACAGTGAGAGATACCTTAATGAATTTAGCACATCCCCGAAAGGTGCATGCTGAAAGATGTCCGTGGAGGTGAACTCCATAATCGGCGCCCAGTCGGACTCGACTGGCATGGATATGAGCGGCTCAGAGTCCATGGCCGGACATGAATCTAGTGGTTTGGCAACACGGCTCTCGTAAGGGGTGAAGTCAGTGTCCGGCTCTATCGCCACTGAGAGTGCGGCCTCCATGACAGGGTCCATCCCTCCGCTCTCGGATGGCGCGACTTGCTCCGGATTAATGGACGGAGTGGCTGCAGATGCGATATCCTGAACACTATCCGACGCAGAGTTACGTCATGCTCGTCAGGACTGTAAGGCACGTCCGACATGGGCTTGAATCCGTCAAAGATCAAGTCTCCCCAGATGTCGGCCGTGTAGTTCAAGTTTCCAAATCTGACCTAATGGCCAGGGGCGTAGCTATCAATCTGCTCCAGATGGCCAAGCGAATTGGCCCGCATTGCAAAGCCGCCGAATATGAAGATCTGTCCGGGGAGGAAAGCCTCACCCTGGACCGCATCACTAGTGATGATCGAAGGATCCATCAAGCCTTATGGTGACGGCACAGTGGAACTCTCAATGAAAGCACCAATGTCGGTGTCAAAACCGGCGGATCTCGGGTAGGGGGTCCCAAACTATGCGTCTAAGGTCGATGGTAATAGGAGACAAGGGACACGATGTTTACCCAGGTTCGGGCCCTCTCTATGGAGGTAATACCCTACTTCCTGCTTGATTGTTCTTGATGATATGAGTATTACAAGAGTAGATCTACCACAAGATCAGAGAGGCTAAACCCTAGAAGTTAGCCTATGGTATGATTGTCTGTTGTCCTACGGACTAAAACCCTCCGATTTATATAGACACCGGAGGGAGCTAGGGTTACACAAGGTCGGTTACAAAGGAGGAGATATACATATCTGTATTGCCTAGCTTGCCTTCCACGCCAAGTAAAGTCCCATCCAGACACGAGATGAAGTCTTCAATCTTGTATCTTCATGGTCCCACAGTCCGGCCAAAGGATATAGTCCGTCTGTCCAGAGACCCCCTAATCCAGGACTCCCTCACCTCACATGATAGTTATTTTGTTGAGTTTGCTCCCACTACTATTCATGAGAAGAAATTTGCTTATGTGGAGAGTAATAAAAATTCTTTGCTTGTAGATCATGAAAAGAATGCTTTATGTGATGGTTATATTGTTGAATTCATTCATGATGATACTAAAAATTATTATGAGGGAGGAATATATGCTTGTAGGAGTTGCAATAATATCAAGTTTCCTCTCTATGTGTTGAAAATCTCGAAGCTATGCTTGTTTTACCTTCCTATGCAAGTTGATTCTTGTTCCCATAAGTTGTTTAATCACAAAATCCCTATGCATAGGAAGTGGGTTAGACTTAAATGTGCTAGTCATATTCTTCATGATGCTCTCTTTATGTTTCAATTCTTATCTTTTATGTGAGCATCATTGAAATCATCATGCCTAGCTAGGGGCGTTAAACGTTAGCGCTTGTTGGGAGGCAACCCAATTTTATTTTTGTTCTTTGCTTTTTGCTCCTGTTTAGTAATAAATAATTCATCTAGCCTCTGTTTAGATGTGGTTTTATGTTTTAGTTAGTGTTTGTTCCAAGTGGAACCTTTGGGAAGACTTGGGTGAAGTCTTTGCGATCTTGCTGTAAAAAACAGAAACTTTTGCGCTCACGAGATTAGCTGCCATTGTTGACTGGAGAGTGAGATTAGGTAGATTCTTTTTGAAGATGATCAATAGAAAAATTCCTCAGGTCCACCAATTTGTTTCAGAATTTTTTGGGTTACAAAAGTATACGCTTGCTACAGATTGATACAGACAGTTCTGTTTTTGACAGATTCTGTTTTTCGTGTGTTGTTTGCTTATTTTGATGAATCTATGAGTAGTATCGGAGGGTATGAACCATAGCGAAGCTGGAATACAGTAGATATTACACCAATATGAATTTAGAATGAGTTCACAATGGTACCTAAGTGGTGATTTATTTTCTTATACTAACAGAGCTTACGAGTTTTCTGTTAAGTTTTGTGTTGTGAAGTTTTCAAGTTTTGGGCAAAGATTCGATGGACTATGGAATAAGGAGTGGAAAGAGCCCAAGCTTGGGGATGCCCAGGAAGGCATCCCCTCTTTAGTCTTCTTTCATCGGTAACTTTATTTGGAGCTATATTTTTATTCACCACATGATATGTGTTTTGCTTGGAGTGTCATTTTTTCTTTTGTCTTGCTTGTTGTTTGAATAAAATACCAAGATATGAAATTCTTAAATGTTAGAGAGTCTTCACAGAGTTGCATAATTATTCAACTACTCATTGATCTTCACTTATATCTTTCGGAGTAGTTTGCCATTTGCTCTAGTGCTTCACTTTTATCCTTTTAGAGCATGGCGGTGGTTTTATTTTGAAGAAATAGATGAACTCTCATCCTTCACTTATATTATTTTGAGAGTCTTTTAGAACAGCATGGTAATTTGCTTTGGTTATGAAATTAGTCCTAATATAATAAAAACGTTTATATAGAGTGCATTGAATACTATGAGAAGTTTGATACTTGATGATTGTTTTGACATATGAAGATGGTGATATTAGAGTCATGCTAGTTGAGTAGTTGTGAATTTGAGAGATACTTGTGCTAAAGTTTTTGATTCCCATAGCATACACGTACGGTGAACCGTTATGTGATGAAGTCAGAGCATGATTTATTTATTGATTGTCTTCCTTATGAGTGGCGGTCGGGGACGAGCGATGGTCTTTTCCTACCAATCTATCCCCCTAGGAGCATGCGCGTAGTACTTTGTTTTGATAACTAATAGATTTTTGCAACAAGTATGTGAGTTCTTTATGACTAATGTTGAGTCCATGGATTATACGCACTCTCACCCTTCCACCATTGCTAGCCTCTCTAGTACCGCGCAACTTTCGCCGGTACCATAAACCAACCATATATCTTCCTCAAAACAGCCACCATACCTGCCTATTATGGCATTTCCATAGCCATTCTGACATATACTGCCATGCAACTTTCCACCGTTCCATTTATTATGACACGCTTCATCATTGTCATATTGCTTTGCATGATCATGTAGTTGACATCGTATTTGTGGCAAAGCCACCATTCATAATTATTTCATACATGCCCCTCTTGATTCATTGCACATCCTGGTACATTGCCGGAGGCATTCATACAGAGTCATATTTTGTTCTAAGTATCGAGTTGTAATTCTTGAGTTGTAAGTAAATAAAAGTGTGATGGTCATCATTATTAGAGCATTGTCCTAGGTGAGGAAAGGATGATGGAGACTATGATTCACCCACAAGTCGGGATGAGACTCCGGACGAAAAAAAAGAGAAAAAAGAGGCCATAAAAAAGAGAAGGCCCAAAAAAATGAGAGAAAAAGAGAGAAGGGGCAATGCTACTATCCTTTTACCACACTTGTGCTTCAAAGTAGCACCATGATCTTCTTGATTGAGAGTCTCCTATGTTGTCACTTTCATATACTAGTGGGAATCTTTCATTACAGAACTTGGCTTGTATATTCCAATGATGGGCTTCCTCAAAATGCCCTAGGTCTTCGTGAGCAAGCGAGTTGGATGCACACTGTCGGTGTCAAAACTGGCGGATCTCGGGTAGGGGGTCCCGAACTGTGCGTCAAGGCCGGATGGTAACAGGAGACAAGGGACACGATGTTTTTTACCCAGGTTCGGGCCCTCTCGATGGAGGTAAAACCCTACTCCTGCTTGATTAATATTGATGATATGGGTAGTACAAGAGTAGATCTACCACGACATCAAGGAGGCTAAACCCTAGAAGCTAGCCTATGGTATGATTGTTGTGTATGGAGTTGATTGCCTACGGACTATAACCCTCCGGTTTATATAGACACCGGATAGGGTTAGGGTTACGTAGAGTCGGTTACAATGGTAGGAGATCTTGAATATCCGCATCGCCAAGCTTGCCTTCCACGCCAAGGAAAGTCCCATCCGGACACGGGACGAAGTCTTCAATCTTGTATCTTCATAGTCCAGGAGTCCGGCTGAAGGTATAGTCCGGCTACCCGAACACCCCCTAATCCAGGACTCCCTCAGTAGCCCCCGAACTAGGCTTCAATGACGATGAGTCCGGCGCGTAGATTGTTCGGCATTGCAAGGCGGGTTCTTCTCCAAATCTTGTGTACATGTAGGAATAATGTCCGATTTTTGTAATGTAGTGCTCCTCGGCTTCCACGTCCAATAATGGTCGTCTTCCACGTGTTCAAATGAATGCGAAAAGCCGGGGTGTTTTTTCATCCACACCCCTAGCCGTATAAACAAGCCGCCTATTTAACGGGATGGGGATTTAGGTCCAAACCACATCTTCTCCTTTCCGCGAGTTATCATCAGAGCGCTTCCAGCAAAGGTCCATTCCAACATGACCAGCCGCCGCAGCTCCTCCCCTCGCCCCTCCGGTCCCAAACCCGGGGACTGGGAGAGTTGCACCATCCCGCATAGCGAGTTAGCGTCACTTCATGCCAAGGGATTTCTCCCTCAGGCATACATGGTCCCGGTCCGAGCCAGTCTCGCTACCTACAATGGCGAAAACAAGCGGAGAGCACCCCCAATCCTTCTAAAGGAGAGCGGGTGTGCCTCGTCCCCTATCTAATAAGGGGACTGGGATTTCGAATTCATCCATTTCTCCGAGGACAATACCTTGGTAGCCATCACGGCTGATTACCCAGGGTTAATCCCGGCCTCCCAGGTGACAGAAACTGGAGTCTCATTCCCTTGAGAGAGATTCTACTCTCACGTATTCCGGTGTTTCTGACGACAACCGTGTTTTGCAGGGGAGATTTCCGAGGCAGGAGGCCGAACCTGCGGCGGCTAGCCAACGAGGGGCCGCAGGGCCCCGTGGGGCAAAAAGGAATGTAGTCCGGACTGAGATGCCCGCGCAAAGGTATAGCGCATCCTCTGTTTCCCTGGTGTTATTCTGTCAGGGCATATTAACGTTCGTGCTATCTTTAGAACGAAGAGACCTCGCCGGACTACATCCGGAGAGGTTGCCAATCGCGCCTCCACCAGCCAGGCTCCAATGTCTGGCCAGGAAGCGGAGGCGAGCACAAGGCGCGCACCGGACGCTCCTCCGACAAAAGATGCGGACAGGTTGTCTGCCACAAATTCTTAAGTGGAGAGTGCCATGAACCACAGGCGTCGCCGGATAGTTCTACGCGACGCTTGTTTCTCCCAATAGGCTTTAGATGCCTTTAATTCGGGAGATGCGTACCTCTGTGCCGCTCAAAATGGTTTAGCCAGAGCCACGGAGCAGTATGTAAAAGACATATAGGTAAGAAAATTTTGGTCAAATATATATATACCAGTAGCCCCCGAGATTTGAAATAGTTAGAGCAACTGATTTAAGGATCATTTAATATGCAGCTTCTTACAGAGAAGAATACCGTACTGTCCCAGGAGCTGCAAAAGTGCAAGGCCCAACTAGAGGCCGCACTAGCCGCAGCAGGGGAGCCCAAAGAGACCCCCTCAGGTAAGATACACTTCGAAAGATTAGTATTGTGCGGTGTGGGTGCAAATCTGACAAATCATATTGCAGATGGCGCCGGACTAGATCCGGACAAGCAACAACTCTTACGCCAGCTAAAGGCCGGTGAGAGTATGTTGACAAAGGTGAGGCGAGAGAAGAATGATCTTCAGGATGCCAACACCAAGCTGGACGTCGAACTTAAAGATGTTCGTGGCCAGCTGTCGGACTCCACGAAGGAGAATCGGCGGCTTCGACGCGGCATTTTTAGTAAGTGCTTGAACGAACTTTGAAAAAAGAGTTCGGCGAGGAAGTCGACTAACAGAGTAATGTCTGTAGGTATGCTCACAGGTCGTCCTGCAGAGGAGATGCCCGGTTCTAGGGGTGACCTTCTTCCCGAACTCATGCAACTGCACGAGTGAATTCGGCAGGCGATGCGAGGCGTTGCCCAAGCCTTATGGCCTACCCACTCCATGCCCGAGGGCCTTGGAGAGCTTGCGGAGAAGCTGAAGGGAGCTCGGCGGCACTTCCGGTTGTGGAAGATATTGGCCTGCTGACAAGGCGCTAGGGAGGCCTGGGCCATGGTGAAGACCCGTTTTACGAAGTCTGACCCAAACCACATGGCCGAGGTCGGACCAGTGGGGCCTGACGGGAAGGAGATCCCTGTAAGATTAGTATATGGCCAAGTAGAGTTAGCCGCGAAGTATTCCCAGCAGGACTGTAAATTAGACAACCTGTTAGATGGTATAGAAGAGGAATACAATCAGTCATAATGACTATGTAATTTTGAATTGACATGTGTAATGGCTTCTAGCCGGATTGTAGATCGTTTGTCGTTGCCGACCTTTTCGCTTCAACCTCGGGACCTGACGGTCCGGAGTGTGTCCGAATACCATAGCGGTTATATAAGAACCATGGTATGCGTGGAGACCAGGCGTAGGGGTCATTAGTGCTTTATCAGACAAGTGCCCAACTAGTTATGTTATATTACATGGTTAGTAAGAAACATCTTCTAGAGAGAATAGTTCCGGTAGGGGTTCCTTTCGTTGGGAGGCATGCCCTAAAGTGCATGTCCGGACTACGTAAAAAGACGCAGAAAAAAGCATCTGGGGGCGCATAAAATGAGTAAAAAGATCATCTTTTATCTCGCCGGCCGAATATTCCCTTAAGAACGCTAGCTTTCGGCTTCACCCAGTCTGAGGTACACATCCGGCTGACCCAGCAGTAACAATCGCAGAGGTGCTCCCTTTACCGCCTAGCCGAACAATCGGGAACGTAGGGGTAAGCACAGGAGCCAGGCAACCCAGCTTGGCCAAAACTTAAGTCATATCGATGCATATAATGGTGAAGAAAAAGGTACATGCGGAAGTTTGACACATGTGTTGGGTGTGAAGCCCGTATAAATAAGCTTCTGTTAAAGAAGCCCCCAAGTTTAATGAGCGCGAGTGGCGCGTCACTAGATGAGCCTTTAAGGGCTATAAAAGAAAAGAGGGGAAGGAGAGAAATGTAAGACAGAAAAATTCAAAAAATGGATAGAGGAAGGAGACGAACACAGAGTCCGGCGCTAGGCATAGAATCTTCGGAGACGGGTGGCGTTCCACGGGTTCGGCTCGAGTCGGTTATCCGACGCATCTCGCAGGCAGTACGCCCTGCCAGTCAGGACTTGGTCGATTATGAATGGACCTTCCCACTTGGGCTTGAGTTTGTCCTTTTTCTTATCCGGCAGGCGTAGAACTAGTTCGCCAACATTGTAATTTTTGGCCCGTACTTCTCTGGTTTGATATCTTCGGGCCTGCTATTGATAAAATGCGGAACGGGCTTTTGCCACGTCACGCTCCTCCTCCAGGGCATCCAAGTTGTCCTGCCGATCGAGCTCGGCTTCTCTTTCTTCGTACATGCGCACTCTAGGTGAGTCATGAATTATGTCACAGGGCAGAACTGCCTCTGCGCCGTACACCATAAAAAATGGTGTGTATCCGGTGGTGCGATTTGGCGTGGTCCGCAGCCCCCATAGCACGGAGTCGAGCTCCTCTACCCAGTGCGTGTTAGATTCCTTGAGGGACTGCACCAGTCTGGGTTTAATGCCGCTCATGATAAGACCATTTGCACGTTCGACCTGGCCGTTGGTTTGTGGGTGATAGACGGAAGCATAATCGAGCTTCATGCCCATGTTTTTGCACCAGAGTTTTACCTCGTCGGTGGTAAAGTTTGTACCGTTATCGGTTATGATGCTGTGGGGGACGCCATAACGGTGTACAACCCCAGATATGAAGTCTATCACGGGTCCAGATTCGGCCGTTTTCACAGGCTTGGCTTCTATCCATTTGGTGAATTTATGCACCATGACCAGTAGGTATTTTTTTCTATCGGTCCCACCTTTAAGGGGTCCGACCATGTAAATCCCCCAGACCGCAAAAGGCCAGGTGATGGGTATAGTTTGGAGTGCGGTGGGTGGCATATGGCTTTGGTTGGCAAAAAGTTGGCAACCAGCGCATCGTTGGACTAGGTCCTGAGCGTCTGCCCGGGCCGTCGGCCAATAAAAGCCTGTACGGAAAGCCTTGCTAACAAGGGACCGAGCAGCGGCGTGGTGACCACCGAGTCGGGCATGAATTTCAGCCAGAAGGTTCCGCCCTTCCTCTTCGGAGATGCACCTTTGAAGGACTCCGGTAGCGCTTTTCTTATAAAGCTCTCCCTCATGGACTCTATAGGCTTTAGATCGCCGCACTATGCAGCGGGCCTCGTTTTGGTCCTCCGGGAGTTCCTGCCTAGTAAGGTAGGCTAGGAATGGTTCTGTCCATGGGGCGATGACCGCCAATATTACGTGGCCTGAAGGTGTAATTTCATTGGTAGAGCCTCCAATTGTGTTAGATTGTTCGACTCGAGTTGTGCGGCTGGGTCCGGGCTGTTATTTGCGGGTTCCCCCTCCCATGCTACGGATGGCTTGAACAATCTTTCCAAAAAGATGTTGGGGGGACTGCATCACGTTTTGCTCCGATGCGTGCCAGGACGTCCGCTGCTTGGTTGTTTTCTCGGGCTATATCGTGAAACTCCAGCCCTTCGAACCGAGCTGACATTTTTAGGATGGTGTTGTGGTAAGCTGCCATTTTTGGGTCCTTGGCGTCGAAGTCTCCATTTATTTGGGATATCGCGAGGTTTGAATCCCCACGTACCTCTAGGCGCTGGATACCCATGGATACTGCTATACGTAGACCATGTAGGAGGGCCTCATATTCGGCTGCATTGTTGGAATCCGTGTACATGATCTGGAGCACATATTGGACTGTGTCTCCTGTGGGGGACGTCAGGACGACGCCAGCCCCCAGTCCGGCCAACATTTTGGAGCCGTCGAAATGCATGATCCAGTTTGAATATGTGCCGTACTCTTTAGGGAGCTCGGCCTCCGTCCATTCTGCGACCAAGTCGGCCAAAACTTGCGATTTAATAGCTCGCCGTGGCTTATAGGTTATATCGAACGGGAGAAGCTCGATGTCCCATTTTTCAATCCGGCCCGTTGCATCGCGGTTGTTGATAATATCGTTTAGTGGCACTTCCGAGGCTACTGTTATGGAACACTCTTGAAAGTAGTGTCGTAGCTTCCGGGATGCCATGAATACCGCGTATGCAATCTTTTGATAATGCGGGTACCGTGATTTGCATGGAGTGAGGACAGTGGACACGTAGTAGACCGGCCTTTGAAGGGTGAATTTGTGTCCGTCCGTTTCCCGCTCAACAACGAGCACTGCGCTGACAACTTGGTGTGTTGCCGCAATGTACAATAACATTGGTTCGCCGGTGATTGGCGCGGCCAGGACTGGGTTTGTTGCCAATATGGCTTTTATTTCATCAAGTCCGGCCGTGGCGGCATCCGTCCACTCGAAGTGTTCGGTGCGCCGAAGGAGGCGATAAAGGGGTAGTGCCTTTTCTCCCAAGCAGGAGATGAAGCGGCTTAAAGCCGCCATGCACTCGGTTAATTTTTGTATTTGTTTAAGGTCCTTTGGGACATCTAATTGTGACAAAGCTCGGATCTTGGCTGGGTTTCCTTTGATTCCTCTACCGGCTACAATGAAGCTCAAGAGCTTTCCGGCTGGAACGCCGAAGACGCATTTTTCCGGGTTGAGCTTGATGACATATTTTCGGAGGTTATCGAATGTAGGCCTCAAGTCATCTACTAGAGATTCGACATGTCTTGATTTGATGACCACATCATCCACATACGCCTCCACTGTTTTGCCGATCTGATTTGCCAGACATGTCTGGATCATGCGCTGATATGTTGCGCCGGTGTTTTTCAGCCCGAAGGGCATTGTGTTGAAGCAGAATGGGCCGTATGGTGTGATGAATGTTGTTGCGGCTTGGTCTGATTCTGCCATCTTGATTTGATGGTATCCATAGTATGCGTCGAGGAAACACGACGAGTCGTGTCCTGCGGTGGCATCGATAATTTGATTGATACGGGGGAGGGGGGAGGGATCCTTTGGGCAAGCCTTGTTAAGGTCTTTAAAATCGACACACAGGCGCCAGGATTTGTCCTTCTTTGGTACCATCACCAAGTTTGCTAGCCAGTCCGGATGTTTTATGTCTCTAATGAATCCGGCCTCAAATAGCTTGGCTAGCTCCTCTCCATAGCCTGTCTCTTGGGTTCGGAAAAATGCCGAAGGGCTTGTTTGACAGGTTTGAATCCTTTTAGGATATCTAAGCTGTGTTCGGCCAGCCTGCGTGGGATGCCTGGCATGTCTGAAGGGTGCCAGGTGAAAATGTCCCAGTTCTCTCGTAGGAACTCTCGCAGTGCGGCGTCTACATCAGGGTTCAGTCGTGCCCCGATGGAAGCTATTTTATTGGGGTCCGTTGGATGGACCTGGAATTTGACTATTTCGTCAGCTGGCTTGAAGGATGTGGATTTGGATCTCTTATCGAGTATCACATCATCCCTGTTAACCATGCAGCGCAGCGCAGTCAGTTCCTCGGCCACTAAGGCTTCGGATAGCGCCTCAAGGGCTAATGCAGCCGTCTTGTTTTCGGCGTGGAGTGCTATGTCCGGATCACTAGCTACAGTGATAATTCCATTCGGCCCGGGCATCTTAAGCTTCATGTACCCGTAATGGGGTATTGCTTGGAAGATTGTGAATGCTTCCCGCCCTAGTAAAGCGTGATATCCGCTCTTAAACGGGGCCACCTGAAACGTGACTTCTTCGGACCTGTAATTATCCGGCGTGCCGAACACCACATCTAGTGTGATTTTTCCTGTGCAGCGCGCTTCCCGACTGGGGATTATTCCTCTAAAGGTTGTGCTGCTTCGCTCGATGCGGTTCCAGTATATTTCCATTTTCTGAAGGGTTTCCTCATAAATGAGGTTCAGTCCGCTGCCTCCATCCATGAGCACCTTGGTGAGGCGAAAGTCGTCCACTATGTGACTAAGGACCAATGCGGCTGGTGCTCGGGCTGTTCGGAATCTAGGTTCATCACTTGCGTTGAAGGTAATAGCAGTGTCGCTCCATGGATTTATTGTTGCAACTTGATAGACTTCGGCGAGGCTGCGGAGTGTTCTTTTTCGCATATTGTTTGATGCGAAAGTCTCGAAGACTGTGAGAACGGTACTGGTGTTCTCGGGCTGGCTTTCTGCGGCCTCCGGAATTAGGAGGTCCTCGCCAATTTTGGCCACCTGCCGGAGTATCCAACATGCTCTAAGGCTGTGAGTTGGTGTGGCGTCCTCTGTACTGTGAATTCTACAGGGTCCATCAAGCCACCTTTCCAGTACGGTTCCATGCCCTGTAGAGGGTTTTGGCTTTTTGGTGTTTATCCCGGGTGTCCTATGATGATGCACCCTCTTAGTTCGGACGGGATTATTATTCAAGGCCGGATTATCCCAAAATTTTATTTTGGTTTTCCATGCGCTTTCCATCGCACAGTATTTTTGTACTATGGACACCAAGTCAGCGAAGCGTGTAATATCACGACGACTTACGGCGTTAAGGATTCCCTCGTCCTTGCAATTACTGCAGAAAATTGAGATTGCATCTCCCTCGCGGCAATCCTTTATCCTGTTCATAACCAGGAGGAATCTGGCCCAGCAATGATGTACTATTTCCTCGAGCTTCTGCCTGATTTGGGAGAGATCGCTTATGTTCGGGTGGGCGGGTGTCGTTGAATCTGAAACCTCACCCAATCCAAGATTCGGAGGCCGAAGAGTTTCCGAACTCTGAAGTTCGGATTCTTGGATGTTGTCCAACGAATCTAGCCCGTTGCCTGATCCTAAGCTCAGGTCTTGAGTTACATCCTCCTCTCCGCGGGTATCCGGCTTGGAGGAGTTGGGAATTCGGACGTAGCTAGTCCTTAAAATAGATGAAGGGTCGCCGCACTGCGCGTCTGCCACGGCAACGTGGTGGGTGACTTGGGGAGAGTTAATTTCTCTTAGATCGGGTTTAAGCCCAACCTGGTCGCAATCCATAGCGACCCCTAGGGCGGCGATGCGATCCAAGAGCTCGTTTACGGAAGAGAGCTCCATTGGATCTAGCTGCTCGACGAGCTCCGAGCTGACGTGTAGGTTGCTTTTGATGACCCGAGAGGTCACCGTCGGTGCAACAGCCGAACAGGCGGTCATGAGAAAACCACCTAGCCGGAGGGTTTGGCCGACAACCAAGGCTCCCTTAGCAACGGCGCCGTCTTTAAAGATGGGAGGAGGCATCCTTCCTGATTGTGACAACACAGAGGAACTCTCAATGAAAGCACCAATGTCGGTGTCAAAACTGGCGAATCTCGGGTAGGGGGTCCCGAACTATGCGTCAAGGCCGGATGGTAAGAGGAGACAAGGGACACGATGTTTTTTACCCAGGTTCGGGCCCTCTCGATGGAGGTAAAACCCTACTCCTGCTTGATTAATATTGATGATATGGGTAGTACAAGAGTAGATCTACCACGAGATCAAGGAGGCTAAACCCTAGAAGCTAGCCTATGGTATGATTGTTGTGTATGGAGTTGATTGCCTACGGACTATAACCCTCCGGTTTATATAGACACCGGATAGGGTTAGGGTTACATAGAGTCGGTTACAATGGTAGGAGATCTTGAATATCTGCATCGCCAAGCTTGCCTTCCACGCCAAGGAAAGTCCCATCCGGACACGGGACGAAGTCTTCAATCTTGTATCTTCATAGTCCAGGAGTCCAGCTGAAGGTATAGTCCGGCTACCCGAACACCCCCTAATCCAGGACTCCCTCACACACCCACTTAGTTTCTTTTTGAGCTTTCATACACTTATAGCTCTAGTGCATCCGTTTCATGGCAATCCCTACTCACTCACATTGATATCTATTGATGGACATCTCCATAGCCCACTGATACGCCTAGTTGATGTGAGACTGTCTTCTCCTTTTTTGTCTTCTCCACAGCCACCATTCTATTCCACCTATAGTGCTATGTCCATGGCTCACGCTCATGTATTTCGTGAAGATTGAAAAAGTTTGAGAACATCAAAAGTATGAAACAATTGCTTGGCTTGTCATCGGGGTTGTGCATGATTTAAATATTTTGTGTGATGAAGATAGAGCATAGCCTGACTATATGATTTTGTAGGGATAGCTTTCTTTGGCCATGTTATTTTGAGAAGACATGATTACTTTGTTAGTATGCTTGAAGTATTATTATCTTTATGTCAATATTAAACTTTTGTCTTGAATCTTTCGGATCTGAATATTCTTGCCACAATAAAGAGAATTACATGGATAAATATGTTAGGTAGCATTCCACATCAAAAATTCTGTTTTTATCATTTACCTACTTGAGGACGAGCAGGAATTAAGCTTGGGGATGCTTGATACGTCTCCAACGTATCTATAATTTTTTATTGTTCCATGCTATTATATTATCAACCTTAGATGTTTTATATGCATTTATATGCTATTTTATATGATTTTTGGGACTAACCTATTAACCTAGAGCCCAGTGCCAATTTCTGATTTTCCTTGTTTTGAGTTTTATAGAAAAGGAAAATCAAACGGAGTCCAATTGACTTGAAACTTCACAGAAATTATTTTTGGACCAGAAGAAGGACTTGGAGTAAAAGAGTTGGGCCATTAGAGTCCCGGGCTGCCCACGAGGGTGGGGGCGCGCCCACCCCCCTGGGCGCGCCTCCCTACCTCGTGGACAGCCCAAAGACCACCTGACTTGTTCTCGACGCCAAAACCTCTTATATATACTGAAACTTCCAGAAAGAAACCTAGATCGGGAGTTCCGCCACCGCAAGCCTCCGTAGCCACCGAAAACCAATCTAGACCCGTTCCGTCACCCTGCCGGAGGGGGGGAATCCCTCTCCGGTGGCCATCTTCATCATCCTGGCGCTCTCCATGACGAGGAGGGAGTAGTTCACCCTCGGGGCTGAGGGTATGTACCAGTAGCTATGTGTTTGAACTCTCTCTCTCTCTCTCTCGTGTTCTTGATATGGCACGATCTTGATGTATCACGAGCTTTTCTATTATAGTTGGATCTTATGATGTTTCTCCCCCTCTACTCTCTTGTAATGTATTAAGTTTTACCTTTGAAGTTATCTTATCGGATTGAGTCTTTAAGGATTTGAGAAAACTTGATGTATGTCTTGCATGTGCTTATCTGTGGTGGCAATGGGATATCACATGATCCACTTGATGTATGTTTTCGTGATCTACTTCCGAGTTCCGTGACCTCGTGAACTTATGCATAGGGGTTGGCACACGTTTTCGTCTTGACTCTCCGGTATAAACTTTGGGGCACTCTTTGAAGTTGTTTTTGTTGGTTGAATAGATGAATCTGAGATTGTGTGATGCATATCGTATAATCATACCCATAGATACTTGAGGTGACATTGGAGTATCTAGGTTACATTAGGGTTCTGGTTGATTTGTGTCTTAAGGTGTTATTCTAGTACGAACTCTAGGATGGATCAAACGGAAAGAATAGCTTCGTGTTATTTTACTACATACTCTTGAATAGATCGATTAGAAATGATAACTTTGAGGTGGTTTCCTACCCTACAATTATCTCATCATTTGTTCTCCATTATTACTGACTTTGGAGTGACTCTTTGTTGCATGTTGAGGGATAGTTATATGATCCAATTATGTTATTATTGTTGAGAGAACTTGCACTAGTGAAACTATGAACCTTAGGCCTTGTTTCCTAGCATTGCAATACCGTTTACGCTCACTTTTACCACTTGCTACCTTGCTGTTTTTATATTTTCAGATTACAAAAACCTATATCTACCATCCATATTGCACTTGTATCACCATCTCTTCGCCGAACTAGTGCACCTATTCAATTTACCACTGTATTGGGTGTGTTGGGGACACAAGAGACTCTTTGTTATTTGGTTGCGGGGTTGCTTGAGAGAGACCATCTTCATCCTACGCCTCCCACGGATTGATAAACTTAGGTCATCCACTTGAGGGAAATTTGCTACTATCCTACAAACCTTTGCACTTGGAGGCCCAACAATGTCTACAAGAAGAAGGTAGTGTAGTAGACATCAAAGGCGCACGAGAAGACCGGGCCATGGTGAAGACACGCTTCTTGAAACTTGATCCGAATCATATGGCCTGAGTAGGACCATAGGGACTAGGTGGGAAGGAAATCCCTTTAAATTTAGTCTATGATCAAGTACTGATCGCTGTGAAATATTCACAGGAAGACTGCAGATTAGACAGCCTTATAGACGGCATAGAGAAGGAATATGTTTTTAACTTAATGTATCAATGTACATTTATGATCAACCTTTAGTTCGATCCGAACATGTGAAATGATTTTGTCATCGCAGGCTTTCGGCTTTAACCTCCAGACTAATAATGTTGGAGTGTTTCCGGATACGTAGGAGAAAAGGAAGTATCCTTCCGGAAACCAGGCAACCCAGTCATTGTGCTCGAACAAACAAAAAAATCGAGTTCGGGATGTATGTTATATTACGTATGTAAGAAACATCTTCCAAGGAAAATAGTTTCGTTAAAGGTTCATTTCCTTGGGTCGGCATATTATGATTACACGTGCCAGGGCATGTGGTCCATAGTACGGAAAAACCGTCTTGAAGTGCTTAGAGATGATTGCAATACAACAACAATCTATCATTTTAGTACCGACCAATTATTCCCTTAAGAATGCTAGCTTTCGGCTTCACCCGTCTGAGGTACATGTCCGGATAACCCGGTTGTAACAATCACAGATGTGCTCCCTTTATGCCCTAGCCGAACAATCGGGAACGTAGGGCATAAGCTTAGGAGCGAGGCAACCCAGCTTGGCAAAAAACTTAAGTCATAGAGGTGCATATAATGACTAGAAAGGATGTATATCCGCAAACTACACATGTATTGTGAGATCTAGGCTTGATATAATAATAAGCTTCTACTTACAGAAGCCCCCAGTCGTGGCGGGGTGTATACATTTAAGAATGTGTACCTCTCAAGTGTTCGGCCTATCCGAACACACCATGGGAAACGTATAAAAATGAAAAAAGGAAAAATTTGAAAAGGAGACAATAGAGCGAATAAGAAGCATGGCCGTACTTATGCGTAGAATCTTCGGAGCCGGGCCACGTTCCAAGGGTTCGACTCTAAGTAGTTATCTGATGCATTGCGAAGGCGGTAGGCTCCTTCCGTCAAAACTTCATCTATAATGAAGGGACCTTCCCATTTTGGTTTGAGTTTGTCCTTTTTCTTCTCTGGGAGGCGTAAGACTAGCTCCCCGACATTGTAAATCTTTGCCCGCACTTCTCTGCTTTGGTATCTTCGAGCTTGTTGTTAATAGAATGCGGAACGGGCTTTTGCGACATCACGCTCCTCCTCCAGGCCATCTAAGTCATCCTGCCGATTGAGCTCGGCCTCTCTCTCTCTCTTCATACATGCGCACTTGAGGTGAATCATGAATAATGTCGTAGGGCAAGACAGCCTCTGCGTCGTACACCATAAAGAATGGTGTGTATTTGGTCATGCGGTTGGGCGTGGTCCGCAGCCCCTAGAGTACGGAATCGAGTTCCTCGACCCAGTGTTTATCTGACTCCTTTAGGGATCACACTAGTCTGGGTTTGATGCCGCTCATTATCAGGCCATTGGCCCACTCGACTTGATCGTTTGTTTGAGGGTGATATATGGAGGCATAATCGAACTTGATGACCAGGTTATCACACCAATTTTTTACCTCATCGGCTATGAAGTTAGAGTCGTTGTCAGTAATAATGTTGTGCAGAACACCATAACGGTGTACGACACCAGATATAAAGTCTATTACCAGTCCGGCTTCAGCTATTTTTACTGGTTTGGCCTTTATCCACTTAGTGAATTTATCCACCATGACCAGTAAATATTTCTTCTTATGGCTTCCCCCTTTAAGGGGTCCGACCATGTCTAGCCCCCAGACCACAAAAGGCCAGGTAATGGGGATAGTTCTTAGGGTAGTGGGAGGCATATGGCTTTGATTGGCAAAGAGCTGGCATCCTACACAGTGTTGTACAAGGGCATGTGTATCTGATCGGGCCATGGGTCAGAAGAAGCCTGTACTGAAGGCTTTGCTTACAAGGGCCCGAGCTACGGCGTGATGGCCGCCGAAGCCAGCGTGTATTTCGGCCAAGAGCTGCTGCCCATCCTCTTCGGAGATACATCTTTGAAGAACTCCAGTAGTGCTTTTCTTGTAGAGTTCTCCTTCGTGAACTTTGTAGGCCTTGGAGCGTCGAACTATGCGACGGGCCTCATTCTGATCATTAGGGAGCTCCTGCCTATTAAGGTAGGCCAAGAAGGGTTCGGTCCGTGGAGCAATAACCGCCGTGATTACATGAGCGGAAGTCGTTGGCTCAGTGCCCGAGCCCCCGAAGATATCTGAATCGTGTTCAGCGTCCGGGGGTGTGATCGGCGCCGGACTGGTATTTCCGCTCTTGTCTTTCCATACCACAGATGGCTTGAAAAGCCTTTCCAAAAAGGTGTTAGGCGGGACGGAGTCGCATTTGGCGCCCATTCGAGCAGGATGTCTGCTGCTTGATTACTATCTCGAGCCACATGATGAAACTCGAGCCCCTTAAATCGAGCAGATATTCTAAGTACGGCGTTGCAGTAGGCCGCCATCTTTGGATCTTTTGCGTCGAATTCTCCATTTATTTGAGATATCACGAGGTTCGAATCCCCACGCACCTCAAGGCGTTGTATGCCCATAGAAACGGCCATCCGGAGTCCATGCGGGAGCGCTTCATATTCGGCCGCATTATTGGAGTCCGTATACATGATTTGTAATACATAACGGATTGTGTCCCCTATAGGGAATGTTAGGATGACACCAGCCCCCAATCCGGCTAAAATTTTGGAGCCGTCGAAGTACATCACCCAGTTGGAGTATGTGTTGTACTCTTTAGGGAGTTCGGCTTCTATCCATTCGGTGACAAAGTCGGCCAACACCTGAGATTTAATAGCATGGCATGGCTTGTATGTTATTTCAAATGGTAAGAGCTCGATAGCCCATTTGGCAATGCGGCCGGTGGCGTCTCGATTGTTTATGATGTCATTGAGTGGTACTTTAGAGACCACCGTGATCGAGCACTCTTGAAAGTAGTGCCGCAGCTTTCGAGATGCCATGAAGATCGCATATGCTATCTTTTGATAATGCGGGTATCGGGATTTGCATGGTGTAAGGACCACAGGTACGTAGTATATTAGTTTTTGGAGTGGGAATTTGTGTCCCTCTTCCTCTCGTTTGACAATGAGCACAACTCTCACTACCTGGTGAGTTGCTGATATGTACAGTAGCATAGGTTCACTGACGTTTGGTGCGGCAAGGATTGAGTTGTTTGCTAATAAAGTTTTTATTTCTTCCAACCCGGCCGTTGCCGCATCCGTCCACTCAAAGTGATCGGTACGTCGGAGCAGGCGATAAAGTCGTAGTGCCTTTTCTCCCAATTGGGAGATAAAGCGGCTCAAGGCTGCCACACACCCAGCTAGTTTCTGGACCTGCTTTAGGTCTGTTGGTGTTGCCAATTGCGACAAGGCTCGGATTTTGGCTGGATTTGCTTCGATTCCTCTATTAGAAACAATGAACCCGAACAGCTTTTCGGCTAGGACGCCGAAGACACATTTTTCCGGATTGAGCCGCATGTCATATGTTCTGAGGTTGTCAAATTTGAGGCGCAAGTCGTCCACCAATGATTCGACATATTTAGTTTTGATGACTACATCATCTACATATGCCTCCACCATCTTGCCAATTTGTTTTTCCAGGCATGCTTGAATCATGCGTTGGTAGGTCGCGTCGGCGTTTTTGAGTCCGAAAGACATAGTGTTGAAGCAGAAAGGCCCATACGGAGTGATGAATGCCATAGCGGCTTGATCAGATTCCCTCATCTTAATTTGATGGTATCCGGAGTATGCATCGAGGAAGCACAGTGAATCGTGTCCTGAAGTTGCATCAATGATTTGGTTAATGCGGGTGTAACGGCCCGAGACCGTTGCGCCAGGTGTCTTCCAGTTATTCGCTGCTGTTGCCTTGTCATTTGTTTGCGTGTCATGCTTTTCATATCATGTCATCATGTGCATCGCATTTGCATACGTGTTCGTCTCATGCATCCGAGCATTTTCCCCGTTGTCCGTTTTGCGATCCGACACTCCTATGTCATCCGGTGCCTCCTTTTGCCTCTTTTCATGTGCGGGTGTTAAACATTCTTGGAATGGACCGAGATTTGCCAAGCGGCCTTGGTACACCACCGGTAGACCGCCTGTCAAGTTTCGTGCCATTTGGAGTCCGTTTGATACTCCAACGGTTAACCGAGGAACCGTAAAGGCCTCGTGTGTATTGCAGCCCAACACCCCTCCAAAGTGGCCCAAAACCCATCCTAACCCCCTCCATCCTCTCGGCCGTTCGATCACGATCGTGTGGCTGAAAACCGCACATCATTTGGACTCTCCTAGCTCCCTCTACCTATATATGTGTGTCTCCCTCTGAAATCTCGCGGACGAACCCTAGATCTTCCTCCTCCGCGCACAGGACATGTCCGCCGGCCACCTCACCCTGACCAATCGGCAGCCGCCATGTCACCCCACTGCAGCTCTCCTCCAACCACGCGCCGCCACGTCAGCCAGCCTCCTCCCTCTCTCTCATTCGCGCCCGCCGCTGGCCTGCAG